>NC_142940.1:13812217-13829717 GCF_046866305.1 Octopus bimaculoides | reverse complement strand
GTGATTGATGTTTTATACCTGTCGATTTCTCACATAATCTATGCGTACGTACGTATTGGTGTGTTTGTGAATACTTGTGTCCGCGCATATGCATATTTTACTTGTACGTGCTTGTATATCTGTACATGTATATATGTGTCTGTGTACTGTGTATTTGAAAGTGCGTATGTGTTCACGTGTGCAAAATAATCGCAGTGTCATATCGAATATATATTATTTGTTGGTCAGTGAATTATGAAGCAGATAGATGTTGTTCGGCTACTGGTTAAAAATGAATATCACTATTGTTTTTGTTGCTATTCCTATTGTTTCTTGTTGTCATTTAGCTGCAGGTCACCACTAAAGAAGCTAACCTATGACCCAGCCGTTCCAGCTAAAGCCACACGATCAGGTCGTAGTTTTCAGATAAAATATACCCCAGAGTAATATTTAAATGTGTATGCTCGTTGTTTTCTTTAGTACATTAAATATAATGATAGGAAAATTAGTTTCTATTTCTACGACGTCCAGCAACCGCTTAGGGATTCCATCCCAGGCTGGATGTTATTTTTAAGGTTGTTAAAATTGTTTTCATATTATAACGATCAGAAATTAAAGACCTTTTAATCGTGACGATCTGGTCTGCTTTTATATCAATAACTCTCAAAAGTTTCTACCTTTAAAGGAAGTATAAATGATTTAACTGCTTCCTTCAGCAGATCCAATGACCACCTGACAATTCCTATGCTAGCGTTGGTTGTTCCTTTGTGTGTTATTTTGCTTCGATTCAAGTCAACCCTTATACACCAGACCAATAACTAAGATATTATAGCTGTGATTATCTCAACTTGTGCCCGTGTTCAGCTCCACAGTACCGGGTATATTCTTAATTAATACGATATCTTATTACATGATAGATCTTGGCTACTTTTTGTTACAAGTCGACCTACTGTAGGTAGGCTTCCTCGTTAGGTTTGGTTGTTTTTATTTAGCCCCTAGTTATCCTTCATGAAGCAAATATATCATCAAAACATTTCAGCCCTCTCCAATCCATCTGCTTTCCTACAAGCAAGGTAAAGTTCCTAGGATCATGCTATCAATCGTGTTCCAATTTACGGTAGCAGCGTGTTTTATAAGATAATGTTTGGTCTCTATTTCAGGTATACCACATTGGGAGATAAGGGCTTACCGTTGGCTTGTGTCTTGGGATGTGTGTAACAGTTGATACATTATGAGAAATATTACATTTCTGACTAAATACTGACTACGGCGTTATTTAGCAACCAGCTTTAATTTTTGCCTTGAACAAAGAACAACGCAGTCATCTTGCACAATCAACCATGAGATTGTATGTTGCTATAATTACCAACTATTAGCTGAGTTGATTTGAAACGAATATATAACATTCTGAACAAGAGCTTATCTTCCTTCAGAATTGGCTGCAATTTTCTTGTAAATTCACACGATCGAAATATGTATTCAATTTATGCATGACTCCATTTAAAAAACGTGAGTTTATCATGATTTTGGTGGTTTGTTAGTTTCTCTTTTATGAGGTCGATGTTAGGAAACTGAATTTTGTTGCTGTATTTTGTGGTTTACTGCTTCCGTGTATTCTTGCTTCCTACGAAATTGTTTAAATGTTACAAAGGTTTCTAGAATATGCACTAGTTTATATATTTGCATAGAAATACAACATACTATTGGTG
Organism: Octopus bimaculoides; assembly: GCF_046866305.1. Lineage (NCBI taxonomy): Eukaryota > Metazoa > Mollusca > Cephalopoda > Octopoda > Octopodidae > Octopus > Octopus bimaculoides. The sequence continues at coordinate 13,828,029 of NC_142940.1, read as the reverse complement.
GATTAAATATATTTTGATATTTCACATGCCTACATTAAAACAGTAATATTCATATTGGCCATGCTTTGTACTAAAGCGGCATCAATCCCAGCAGACTCTATCAAAGGATGACGTATTTTGTATTGGAAATATAACAGCGAAATACTAATGGGATAAGGTTTATTACACGATACATAAGACAGTACACGTCACCAAACAGTAACAGTTGATTAGAAATATTGAACTTGCTTAAATCATTAAAAACGATAATTAAAAATTTGTTATTAAAAAAAAAAAGAAAAGATAATTCACCCTATATACGAACTCCAGAAATATTTACCGGCATTTTTGGAAATGGAAAATCTCAAAAGCTTTTTCAGAATGTACTTCGATGCATATATTTGCACAATGATCTGTTTCGCAATTGTCTTTTCTTTTTCACATTAATTTAATACCAAAGCTGGTTTGCAAAGAAAGATGGAAATATTCCCAAGGCATAAGAAAAAAATATATTGATTGCAATGTACAAAAATTTTGGTTCGAAAAACGGAGATAAAACAGTAGCGTTCATATATTTCCATTAATATGTAAATTCAATATTAAAAAAATAGTCTATTGAAGTTGAACAAAAAATATATTCTGTTGTTGTTGGATATTTCACAACTCTGAATGACAAATGAATTTTAGGTTCATCATTAAACACAGACAATTATATTTAGCTATGGAACTTTCTTATAAAAATTTCAATCTGACAGTTCTGAAATTGTGATATAGAAAAAAATATGACTTCGATATCCAACGTTTGTAGACTTAAAATTTAGCACGCAAACTTACCTACTGACACATTTTTCATTTCTATAAAAGAAAATCTTTGAAAACTTTAAAACGCTTTATCGATTTTTATTTAGTTTTCTATTTCATATTTTATCAATTGGGATTGTCTTCACTTGCTAACACTAAATGCAAAAAAAGAAAAAAAAATGAGATGTTCATTTCGTTGATCATAAAAATAAAGAATTGTTTATCTCAAAAACTTCCAAGCATGAAATAGAAAATCATAATATATCACGCTCATGTTTGTCATTGTTAAATATGAATCAATTATTGATTAATGAAATAGGTATTTAATACGTTTCTGTACTTTAAATCTTATGCATTTGTATATTTAGAAATTCATATACATTCTATAAAACATTTTTACTTCAAATACAAAATATTTATTTGAAGTAAAGACCACCGCAGTTAACATACAGCAATATTTGGGGACAAAAGAAGCAAGGAGGGTATCATGTAAATTGTTTTAGTTTATAGAGTGATGATAACTTACAACCTGTCTTATATGATTTATGAAAATTCTTCCACGGGCATGAGCACGTCTGGAGTTGTAACAAGTACAGCTATTTCTGTGTATTTTGTGGGCAATGTTATAGCTTTTTAAGAATATGTTGATGTCAGTTTAATCATAAATAGTAGTTCAGATTTTATTGGTTCTTATATAATTATTTCACACAACACGAGCTATTTCCATTTCAAAATAATTTTACTTTGATAGTTTATTTTACGGGATGATGTAGGTCATAATGGACGGGTAAGTCTATGGGGGAACAGAGAATGTCGTTCTTCTCCCGGGTATTTCCAGCCGGTTTTAACGGTTCCCAATCATCTCATTTTCCTTTCGCCAGGCATTGTGCATGTTAATACTGGCTTGAGTGTGAGCAAAATCCTTGTTACATGTTTATAATCATTCTTAGCCGTTTTGCCGACAGAGTGTACATATTTTGCACAATCGTTATATCTTTCGACTCGATCACACATGCAAAGATACACAGGACACGATATTATTATTATTATTGAGCGGGCAGACTAATTACTAAAATACTTCCCGGTATTTCTTTCACCTTTCCCTTCTGAGCTGAAACCCCACCGATGTCGACTTTAACTTCCATCCTTACGAGGTCAAAGAAATAAGTACCAATTGAGCTCTAGGGTGGATGCAATCGACTAGACCCTTCCCCACAAAAATTCTAAGTCACGTGCCTATAGTAGAAAGAATTCTTATTATTCATTTCACTTCTCAAAGATTTCGATTTTACCCGCTCCGGCTAGATTTAAAAGGATTCATACGGTCTTCTTCCACTATAATTTAAAATCCAGCTACCAATTTGAAAATCCTCGCTGTCACTGATAGAGTTGTTTTCTGAACATGTTGTACCTTTATATCAATACTAATTCCGCCAACAAATTTCTCAAACCTGGTTTTTAATACTCCTAATGCCTCTACAGCTATTGACAGTTACTTTCTTCATTGCCCAAAGTCGGTTATTCCCATCTTAGGCAGCTTGTACTACTTCTCTATTATTATAATTATTATAAGTAGTAGTAGTAGTAGTAGTAGTAGTAGTAGTAGTAGTAGTAGTAGTAGTAGTAGTAGTAGTAGTATGAGGAGGGGGAGGGGGAAGATGAGGAGGAGGAGGAGGAGGAGGAGGAGGAACATCAGTCAGTAAGGCAAAGATTTCCAGAAATACAGAAATTCAGAGTGGACCAGTGACAAGAAATGTTTGAGGACATCCTCGAAGAATCTTGCTAGTCTCTCAATGAAGATTATTGTGCCGAGGTCTGTTATTGAAATCTTCCAAAAACATTTAGGATGACAGGATTATTTAGGGCCACTACAAGTTCGAGATACTATTTAACTGCAATAAATTACTTTCTAATGCGACTGCCATGTTGCACACTGAGCATCGAAACCGTATTGCATGAACATGTACAGTATCAGGAGTTTATCTGTTTTGTTGGATTATATCGAACAGCTACCTAATATCTCTTTTACATTACGGCGGCTAATGCATAAGAAACTGTAAAAAAAACATTATGCAAACCACCATATACATATATATATTTCTGTCACATCGATAAAAATAAAGCCACTAAGTTAATTAGCCGCGTATAGGGTCTAAAGACCAAAGGCACACCACACGCAATCAAATTGTGAATCGTGGGTAAATTTATGCTACATACAAATGGATAAAAAAAAAATGCAACTTATGCACATCTTTTTCAGATCCAAGAAAAAACATTATGCAGACCACCATATACATATATATGGCTGTCACATCGATAAAAATAAAGCCACTAAATTGACTAGCCTTGTATAGGGTCTGAAGACCTCGTATAGGGTCTGAATTCAAGAACATTACTTAATTCCAGATCTGAAATTTTAAGCAAATTCAAGCTCATGTCTAATTCCTTCTGTCGAACTGGGGGATATCTTTATAATTTAACAGCTAACTCGCAGGCTCCTAGACTCCTCACCGTTGAATTATTCTACACCAGCTAGATTAATTATGAGTTCTACCGTCAAAGTGGACGTAACTCTAAATATGCGATCTTTCTCTCCTTGTGTCTTCTCATTCCACTTTTTGCATCCACCTTTTCGTTTCTTTTTTCTCGTGATGTATCATGTCCAGGTTTCCAAACAGAACCAACACCGTGCCCTGAGCCCAAAGATTACTTTGAGAAGCAATGCACACTCCTTCAACCTGCCTACTCACAGCGTCTCGATGGCAAGAAACTATAAATATCTTTTATTTTAACAATTTTAACTATTGTGTATATTATGTTATATATATATCAATAAATGTGGGGAACTTTGATGAATGTAACAAATGTTTGAGTTTTCAATGAGTCGTGGGTTTATAATATTAGTATCGGCAAAATATTGAAGAGCGTCTGTATATTATGGTTTACTTAGTGCAGTCCATTTGATCTTCAACATGAAAACAGTAATAGAATTCAAGAAGATATACTTACTATAAACTTATATACTTACAGAACGATTCAAACGAGGAACAATTCTAACACAACTATAAGAATACGTGCATAAATTTGAGAGATCGATTTTACAAAGGAAAGATAGAGATATATATGTGTTAATTTGTCTGCTCACAATAAGGATATGTAAATAAATCAATTTGCGATGTATTGCGAAAGATACTGGGGTGTTACTAATAGCTTCGAGCATTTAGTTTTAAGAAGACTTTAGACCTGAATGAAGAAGTTTACACGACTGGCTCGAAAGAGGAATATTCAGTAATCACGCACCGAAAACGTGCTAATCAACTGTGCCAAGATAATCTTCAGTATATCTTCTCTCAAATTCGATGTGTCAATATAACAAGCAAGAAAGTAAGGTATCTTGTTTATATATATATATATATATATATATATATATATATATAGCATCGAGAAATATGTAAATGTATTATTTCACGAAGTTGTTCGAAGTGAATATAGCTGTAAATAATAGTTGCTAGAATATACTGACTGAAAACCAACTTGAACGTACTGAAGTCCGAATGATAACTGCTGGACAGGAAATACGTATTTTCCCCGAACCACATCAGATGTACATTTACATTAATATTCTTAATGTAAACTGACTTTCTTCCGCGTTACATTAAAAATCTAAATTCGTTAAATTGAGTCCTAAGAGGAGAGATGTGTTACTAACTTTTGTTCATGTTGGCAGCATCCTGTCATTTTTCCAGATGTTTCGTTATTCAAGAAATACTTGTAGCTATTCACGTTACTTTACTTTTTTCACCCGAGCAGTTTTTAACCCTGTACATTCAGTATATTACAGCATGTTATTTGCGGCTGAAATTCCCTACTAAACGATCTATGCGAGTGTATGTGTAGGTGACACTATGTATTTGTGCATGTATAGGTGTCACTATGTATTTGTGCATGTGTATAAAAGCATTTAATATAATTTCAAATGCATGTATAGATATATTTTATATATACATGTGTGGCGCAGTCCTGGGCCTGTGGTAAGAAGTTATGGCAGAGTTGTGGCTGTGTGGTGAGCAGTTTGCTTCCTAAATAGACGGTTCAGTGTTTAGGCCCACTGCCTGGTACCTTGGGCAAGTGTCTTTCATTATAGCCTCGGGCAGGCCAAAGCCTTGTGAGTGGATTTGCTAAAAACAGGCCTTTCGCGATACCCTAAACCCAGGAACTTTTCAGCACCCCCACCACTTAAATAAAGTAATAACAAGGAGAATGAAGGCGTTAATAATCAAAAGGGCATCAAGAACTAGGGCCAGATTTTGAAACTGGATATGCTTCTAGCTGGGATAACAGTTGAAGCTCAGGCAGTTGTCTTCTACTGCAGCCTCGGGCCGACCAAAGCTTTGTGAGTGGATTTGGTTGATAGAAACTGAAAGAACCCCGTTTTATATATATATATATATGAATATGTTTTTGTTTGCGTTTGTTTGTCCCCCTACCATCGCTTGACAATCAATGTCCCCGTAACTTAGCAGTTCGGCAAAAGAGACCCATAGAGTAAGTAGCAGCCTTATAATGAATACGTCCAGGATGAATTTCTTCGACTAAAAGGCATTACTCCAGCATGGCCAAAGTGAAAATCACTGAAACGGTTTAAAAAATGATATATACAATATTGATTCTGTTACCATGAATGAAATTTAAATTTGTTATTAGCATTTTCATAGGATGTACTAACATTTTCTGGTGGCCATGGAACCGGTAAGTTATTATAATGTGTCACAGGTCCTATGGAGGATTAATTGCTGGGATACGGAAGGGCTACTCTTCTCTTAACTCTTCTGCATTTTAATATATCAACCACGCAAAAATAGCAATCATCGTGATGACGTTTTGACTCTCGCCAAACTGTCGGAGCAGCAAATAGCTTTTCTTGCACTTCTAAGCCATCCATCTAAATTTGATCTACATGTTCCACATGTCACATGAGAGGCCCATGGTTTTCCTTGGTCACACATTCTCATTCCAAAATACGGTCTATAAGCAATTCAGTACTTGCTTTCTTCCAGCATGGTATCCACACACATAACAGAATATATCTGGTGAATTTCTACATCCTCTTGTAGGCATGGTCAGGAAAATTCAATGTTTACAATAAAAAAACCCGAAAAAGAAAAAAAAAAACATGTGACAAATGTAGTGCTTGTGATCAAACAGGTATAGCCCCTATGCAATATGGAACGCCGGACAAAAGATGGAAGGATTAGAAACAAAAGCTATCTGTCTGTCTGCCTCTCCCTCTCAGAGCTTCTAGCATGAAGTGCATTTCATATTTCAGTCCCTGATGAACATCGAAGGTGTAAATCAGGCTCTCATCGATGAGTTCACCACATTTTATGTGGAAACGACAATACACTAATGAAGTTCGTAAGATAATCACCAATTCCTTCGTCATCTCTGTTCTGAACTCGACTAACGTTTCTTTTAGGAGCAACCGTATATTGAGTTCTACACCAGGCTATTTACAACGCAATGCCCTAAGATATATATATATATATATATATATATATATATATATATATATACATATATATATATATATATATATATATATATATATATATACATATACACGTGTGCATGTGCGTATGTGTGTGTGTGTGTGTTTCGGCCTTGTGCGTACGCTATATGTCTACATATATTCATGTTCGACCAGGTGCATGACCGTATAAATACGTCTACATATATAAAAGTTATTTTACCGACTAATGAGGACACTCAGCACTCTCATGGTAGAAATGATAATATGCTATTAAGGAATGCTTGCTCCATAAATATTAAATTGCAGCAAAAATATAGAGAAGATCGTCAAATATATTTGACAACACAAGAGTAAAAAAAAGTATAAATAAATGTTGAGGAATATTCGACAAGCAAATACATATATATATATATATATATATATATATATATATATATATATATATATATATATATATATATATGGATGCGTATTTGAACGATATTTATACGTATATATACACATATTTAAAATACATATTAAATCTCATGCATAAGCACACATACAGAGGTACTCACACACACACACACACACATATATACATACACAAACACTCGCATCACGTACACACATTCATATATAAATAAAGACATACATAGATACATAAATACATACATGCATACATTTATATATATTTATATATAAATATATATATATATATATATATATATATATATATATATATATATATATATATATATATATATATATATATATATATATATATATATAAATACATACATGTGTATATGTATGCATACGTATGTAGAAATATATAAACCTCCATATATATGTATGTATATATTTATATACATACATACATATACAGGTCTGTGTACGTGTGTGTATGTATACGTCTATATATATATATATATATATATATATATATATATATATATATATATATATATATATTCTATAAAGTATAAATGCATATTTCTATACACTACACGCCTATACGCACGTACTCACCCAGATACACACGACGCATATAAATATACATGCAAATGTACCTACATACAACAACGAATGAAATGGAGCAAGATGTTATCGCGATATAAATCAAGAGGATATCATAAAAGATAAAATAGAATGTCTAGCTACTATTGCTCGGGTATTAATAGGGGCTGCTGGAGAAGATAATGACACATTAGCATCGCTCTACACTGAAGTCACACATCAATAATATTACTTTCATGACAGCTAGGAATGGACCATTAAATCTAAGTTGCCCGTATTACCGAATAATAAAAAAAAAATGTTTATACACACACATATGCATTTGTGTATGCACACACACACACACACACACGCACACATTCACAATCCATAAATAGTGAGAGATACATATATGTAATAACTGCATGCATATATTTATGTACGAACGGATATTTTTATGTATTTATGAATATAAGCCTGTGTCTGCTTTGTATACGTCTCTGTACATACACGTACATGCATATATATATGTATATATATATATATATATATATATGAATATATAAATATGTGCGTATACATATGTGAGTGTGTGTGTGTGTGTATGTGTGTGTGTGTGTATGTGTGTGTGTGTTATACACATCCATGATCATTCACACCTAAATATTTTCATGTAATCAAAATCCCATAAAAATACATATATGAAATATTCAAAGGAACAATGTGTACGAACACACATTCATATATATACATATATATATATATATATATATATATATATATATATATATATATATATATATATATATATATATATATATATATATGTACGTATATATATATGGATGTATATATATATATATATATATATATGTATATATATATACATATATATATATATATATATATATCTGTGTGTGTGTATGTGTGTGTGTGTGTGTATATATATGTATACATATATATATATATATATATATATATATATATATATATATATATATATATATATATATATATATATTAATATATATATAAATATATATATGTATATATTCATAGTAGAGAACGAATGAACATACTTGTGTAAATGCTTCCATTTTTTTATGTGCACATACATGAACATGTATATATGTATACGTAGGTATATATTGTTACACTCTGTATGAATATTATTATAATGAGCGTCGTTAGTGTCTACAATAAAAATATTTATTGTGGAACAGCAACGAAGGCGTAGGTAGCAAAAATAGAATGGTTGTTGGACATAACAATGAGGTATATGTTGGAGAATGGAATGAAAATAGACAATATAAACAAAGAAGAGAAGTATAGAGAAGGAGGTAAATGAGGAGGAGGAGGAGGAGGAGGAGGTAGAAGAAGAAGAAGAAGAAGAAGAAGAAGAAGAAGAAGAAGAAGAAGAAGATTGGAGGTGAATAAATCGAAACATGAATAGATATACTGAATCTCTAATTATAGCTGTTCAAGAAATGCTGTTATAACAATTTTGGTAAAGGTAAGGGCGAATGATAAAAGTCAAACTGAGAGGAAGTGCACAAACTGTGGACGAAAGAACGAAAATATTAACAATGTACGAAGAGAGTACAGTAAGCTACTAGAAAAAGAGTATACATACAAACAGTATTGCTTCGGTGAGAATGTGCATTGAGTAGAGACACGAACACGGGCTTGGGTTTGTCATGTTAAATAATAATAACACGAATTTATCGGGTTTTCGTAAAGTATTGATCAGATTTTGTATTAAGGGAACCATTAATTATCATCGAAGACATAAACTACCGACATTGTAAGATCATTGCCTTTTCAATCTGATACTAGAGAAGAAATACCGAAGCCTAGCGTATACGATAAAGGCATTTTGGAACACATGTTTGAAATGTTTTTCGTGCAATAAATTGTTTGATTGAGCCTTGGTTTGAAATTTGAAAGAAAAGATAAACTAAATTATGTAAAGTGTTTTCTCCGTCGCTAGAATAATTCAGCCACTACACAGTGGCCTGACTTAAGCGTAGCCGTTGTCTGCAACACATGATAGATACCATTTCCCATATGAAATCACGGTTGTATTCAGAAATGGTGCATGGTGGTTATGTGCATGAGGTGATCAATATCAGTCAAGATTTTGTTGACAAAATATACCGCCGAAGATCCTGAGGAATTCATGTTCCCCACCTTCAAACATTACTTAGCTTCTTCAAATGATTATTCCACATTTCAGTTGATAGCTGCTTCAGTGTCATGTCAGGGTTCTTGTAAGTGTTGCAGTGGCATTTCGTTGTTTAAGTCGAAAGGACGTAATCATTGTGCTCAGCAAGCAAACTGAAATTGTTACGTCTGAATTTCTCACACCAGATTTTGTAAGCTTTTTCATTTACTGAAGCTTAATCATAAGCGTTTGGGACATTCCTAGATTCTTCTCTTGCATTAGAACCTTGATGAAACATGGAAAGCATAATGTGGTTGAAAATGTTTTCATGATCGCCACTTTGTACAGCACACTAAATTAAGAAATTGTCGATCTCCGTGAATTATTCTTGAAATGACAACATACAGTTTTGTCCCCAATATATATGGTTTTTACAACAAGAAACTGTGTCAATAAACTCAAATTCATGATAGAATAGATCTATCTACATAACTTTCTACACTTGTTTTACAACAAACATTTCAACTAATCCAAACAGGTAATACAACGAAATAGTATATTTATCTTTACGTAAGGATATAAACAGGCTTAACTATGAATAGCAGTCGAAGATATAAACTACCTATAATAATATTCTTCTAGTGGTTAGATTATAAGCAATTTAAATCAAAATCTATTTCCATTTCAATGAGATGTAAAGATCAATGAGCAATAGAGCAACGAAATATAATTTTTTTCCAGTAACAGATAGGCACGCTCATATATATATATATATATATATATATATATATATATATATATAGAGAGAGAGAGAGAGAGAGAGAGAGAGAGAGAGAGAGAGAGAACGAGATGGAGAGACAGACAGATATACATACATATATTTATATACAGAGAGAACGGAAAGAGAGATATGAGTTACAAGCAGGAAAGACAGTTTGATTTGGCCCTCTGGTACATTAACAATTTTGAAAATGAATGTTTTACTATGTAAAATAATTGTTAGAAGAAAGAATATCATGTTATCGAAATCGAAAAGATTAAAGGCAAAGTCAACATCGGTGGTTTATACACAACATGTTGTGTATAAACCTCCCTGGCTTATACACAACAGGATTTCTTCGTTCAATTTTACCGATATAATTACAGATTATTCATTTAGGCTCTCACTTCTTCAAACTCATCCTGAAAAGTGAGGCCCTATTTAATTATTGCGCGCGCCTACTAGCTAGCCTGTGTGATAACGGGGCACGTGCACACTCTAGTGCGCTTGAGCGACTCTTGTTTTTGGATCACCTCTTCAACGGTCTTGTAGGCTTTGTTGTTTTCCCAAGAATTAGGACTTTTAACATGTACTACCTCCAAGGCTAGAGTAAGCTTAGGAGTGGTAGCAACAGTTACACAAGTGTTAATTAAAAGAACTTGTTTCTGCTCGTATCAAGCAATTTCTAATGTTGTTATTTATAGGTTTAAATGATACAGAGGTAAACCAGATTTCTCTACAATAACTTGTCCCCGCCAACATGCTAAAAGCATTTTTTTAAATCTTGTGGAACAAAGACTAAAGTATATGTCAAGTTGTCGAATCTGTGATCGGTGAAATTTCGAAAGTATTGCAGATCGAATTCCATTTATTTTGGTTTTTTTCTTTATTTCTTCAAGCAAAATTAATCAGAACCTAATACCTCAGTAAATACGGTAAAGATGATTTAAGGAAAATATGGCTGCCATTTCTATTTGTTTGAGCAACACGTGATTTTTATGGAAATATAATTTGTTACTGACGTTCCTTTTGTTGCTGTTGTGTAGTCATAATTCAACCTTGATCATCGATTAAGCTTATGATCTAAAGTGTTTCAACCTGACCTTGCATCTCAATACGTTCGCTTTTGTTTTAAAGGCACTTGATGTGATTTAAGAAAAATATCGCTTCTATTTCTTTCGACTTGATTGTCTCGTACTGTTTTATTATCATTAAATTGCTGAGCATCAAACTTCACAATTGTCTTCTGCCCTAAAAATGATAACCCCCCCCCCCCTTCTCAACCACAATCCCAATCTATATATTAGTTCCCATACGGGGGGAATCATAGAATGCTTATTGTATATATGCAACTTTTTAAATCACTAAGCAACATATCAGTTCCTAGTTAAAATTCCCCGTGTATCCTACATTCACCCATTTTCCATTACGAGATGATTATTGACTTATAGAAATCAAAAACATCGCCAGGGATCGATTTTTATGGGAATTCTGAATAGCAGCTTCTGAATTTCAATGAAACACGAAAGTGACTTTTTTAATCTGATAAGGATAGAAAGGATCTGAAAATTAAATTAAAAGCCTAACAATTTAATGGTGTTTTCATTGTTATATGAATATCGATTTTTTTTCCCCCAAGTCTTAATTAAAAAAAGGAAAAACAACAGGCAGTAGTTGATAAGCTGTAGAAACCTTCCCAAACTTGTTTCCCTGTCAACTTCATAAAATTCTAACTCTAACACACCACGAGCCAATAAATTACTAGAAATAACTGCCGAAGCTGCTAAGAATGACAGTGCTATATTAAAATTCGTAGACAAGATATATACGCAGCTTAAATTATGAGGTCTTCCATAAATAATCCACCAGGTAAAATAAAACGTGCCGGAACGTTATACACGTAATATCTATGATGATAGATTTGTTCTATTAAAGTTAATTTACATCTAAACAAGGACAAACTGTAGACACAATTTAGTAATTCTTCTACTAGTAAAGCAAAATTAAAGGATAGACCTCGTCCTTCATTAATTTACATCGCTTTAAAATTAATATCATTAATATAATGGCTCGATTTATTGATAGTTAAAATACAAACATTGTTTATCTACGTATATTGTCTTTCTAATTAATCCTAAATACAGACACAAAAAAATTTACTCTGTTGTAGTACTGAGAATTAAATGTTAGAAAACACCAGCGCGTTACTATTCACAAGTAACATAAAGAGCGAGCCAGATAGATAGATGATATTGTATCAATTTTAAATAACTGTATACAACTGCTTTCATTTACCTGAAAAAGAAAATACGAATCCTCTCTAGGCATTATTCTTTTTTACTGTAGGCACAAGGCCCAAAAGTTTGTGGGAGGGGCCAGTCGATTACATCGATCCGAGTATACAACTGGTACTTAATTTATGGATCCCGAAAGGAAGAAAAACAAAGTCGACCTGAGCGGAATTTGAACTCAGAACGTAGAGACAAAATAACGCTAAGCATTTCTTCCGGCATGCTAACGTTTCTTATTTCTTTATTGCCCACAAGGGGCTAAACATAGAGGGGACAGACAAAGGGATTAAGTCGATCACATCGACGCCAGTGCGTAACTGGTACTTAATTTATCGACCCCGAAAGGATGAAAGGCAAAGTCGATCTCAGCGGAATTTGAACTCAGAACGTAAAGACGAAATACCGCTAACGTTTCTGCCAGTTCACCGCCTTCTTCTATAGACATCATTACTAAAATATTCAGTACTTATAAGGCGGCCAACTGACAAAGCCTTTAGCCCGCCGGGTGAATTGCTTAGTAGCATTTCACCGTTTTACGCTCTGAGTTCAAATTCTGCCGAAGTCGACTTTGCCCTTTCGTTCTTTTTGTATTTAATAAAATAAGTACCAGTTGAGCGCTGGGAGTGGATGGTTTGATCTAATCGGCTTAACCTCGAATTTGCTGAGCTTGTACCAAAATTCGAAACCAATATTCACTACTTATGTTTACATCATAGTCAATTAATATTTCTCATTGAAATATTTTGTGAAAACTTAAAACGTTTTGTAGATTTACATATAACCGAAAAGAATAATACTTTCTGCTATAGGCACAAGGCCTGAAATTTTGGGGTAGGGGTAAGTGGATTACATCGACCCAAGTACTCAACTGGTCCTTAATTTATCGACCCCGAAAGGACGAAAGGTAAAGTCGACCTCGGCAGAATTGAATTTGAACTCAGAACGTAGAAGCAGAACGAAATACCGCTAAGCATTACGCCCGGTATGCTAATGGTTCTGCCAGCTCGCCGCCTTAACTGAAAGGAGTAACGTATCATAAGTAGATTCTTCCCCATAGATAATAGTCATACATATGCACATCAATACACCCACACACAAACACACACACACGCACACACACACACATACACACACATGATACACACAAATATGAGTGTGTATGTGTATATCCATGTATGTGTATAAACCTGTTTTATATGCATATTTCTATATCTATGTGTATGTACATGTGTGTACGCACTTACGTTCTGTGTGTACATTTATGTACGTGTATGCGTGTGTGCGTACATGCGCTTGGGTTGTACAGGTCTACGCATGCATCAGTATGAACTAGAGAGTACAGCAGAAAATCTTGGATTAGGAGCGATAAAACAACCGAGAACAGTGTCTCAACCTACAGTTAAAGAATAATATTTGCTGTCATGCTACAATGGTTATATATCCACTCATATAGTTGTAGTAGTTGCATGGTGAATGATCTGATAGACTGTCATTAGTGGTGGTATTTCCACAGATACAAACGCAATTTTATAGCTTGCAAAGATTGAGGTGTAATATCCTGTCGATTTTTCGATCAAATATTGATGGCGTATACGTGGAGAACGATGGAAACAAAAATAACACTGAGAAAGCCGACATGTTCATACGAGAATTTTCATCCGATTTTTTGCCAGTTCCGTTCGTTAGGATCGGCGCATAGAACTTGTGCAACGCCATTAGAATGCTTATAAATCAATCGTTGCTCCCCCAATCTTTGCTCTTTTAAACAGTAGAGTTTTAATTCGATTGTGCCAAAATCTATGCATTTTACCACCCTGGAGGCAAGCAGCAAAGAACTTGGCAAGTGCTTTAACATTACCTTACACTGTACCTTTAAAGACATCTGGTACTGTGTTGTCTAATTCTGTATGCTGTTTCCACCCTCCTTCTTGTTGTGTAATTTCTGGTACATATTGTATTAGGGTAGTTTGATAATATTCTTCCTGTAATGTCGTTATATTCGTCAAGCACGTATTATTTCTACATCACTATTTCTGCATTCAGCCTTAGCTCTGCATTCTTTTAATGCTTCCATTTGCGTTTCCATTTAGTCTATTTCATTTTTTGAAAACTTTTAAATAATTTACATTGTTAACCTGTTTCTATGATGTAATTTCAAATGTATTCTGATTGCATTCGATTTCTCTGTTAATACATTTCTTCTGTTCTATCTTTTCTCTAGTTTAATTGGAGTTTTCAGTTTTTCTTTACTTGTTTGTTTCTTCATCAGTTCTAGAGTTTACTAAGTTAATATTGTTACTTTTTTGATCATTTGTTTCGCTGCAGCCTTCAGCTAAATCAGAAAGAGTTTTTACTAGATTGTTACTGAATGATTCAACATCGTCAGTTTCTGTATGTTGTTTAGTTATTACGGTGTTAAATTCAGGTTAGAAAAAGAAATTTGGCTCCTGGCGATTCAAATTCGTTTGTTCTTGTGGTGAAAGGGTTTCTTTCCTTCCTTTTGCTGGTCGACTTGGAGCTTGTCTCTGGCATTTTGCGATCTCTAACTTTAACTTCGTTAAATAATTCAATGTTTTTAAATATGTTTATTTGTGCTGATGTCATCGATCTCGTGGAATATTTACTAGTTAGGACTCCTTCATGTAATCTTGTTATTTCTGTTATAAAGGAAGTTATTAACTATTTTAAGCATTTTGACAGGAAGAATTTTATTAGCTTTTGTGCTCTACTATTTCTTTAATTTAAAAATATTTTTGAAGTAATACTTGTTTCTTGGCTAAAAGCAGAATACAAGTTTGCTGTTTCTGTTTAATACGCATTAGTTTTTCTAATGATATATAACACTCTACCAGTTAAAATCCTAACATCTTGTGTGTTTTTTTTTTAAAGCATAGTATGCCAAGGGCTTAATCTTCGCTCTGTGCGTGCATTTTAGTAGAAGTAGTAAGTAGAAAGGAGTGTATTCTATGTTTGGCTGATATTTCTACTCGGTTGTATAATCAAACAAAGGCTTCATCATCCTATTGTGAAGGAATATTTTGGTGAATCGCGTCGTAGATTTTAGAGTTTGTTTCTTATAAAAGGTTCTATTAAAATTTTTTTTTGCACTTTATGATATTTTTCTACTTATATTCTTACCGGTCTGGGTCTATAAGCGTACTTAAAGCCATAGGCCTGGTCATGTTCAGTGCACCTATATATATATATATATATATATATATTTAAATATATATTAATGCATGTATGTATATATGTATGTATGTGTATATATATGTGTATGTGTGTTGAAAATATGTGTAATTTGAACAA
>NC_142940.1:13802217-13809717 GCF_046866305.1 Octopus bimaculoides | reverse complement strand
TGGCAATATGACCATCCCCAAGTACAACAACATCTGTTTCAACACACGATTTCACATAAAAGATCTTGCAAAACAAATATGTATATATATATCTTTATATATATATATATATATATATGTATATATATATATATATATATATCTTTATATATATCTTTATATATATATATATGTATATATATATATATATATATATATATATATATATATATATATATATATATATATATATATCTTTATATATATATATATATATATATATATATATCTTTATATATATATATATATATATATATATATATCTTTATATATATATATATATATATATATATATATATATATATATATATATATATATATATATATATATATATATATATATATATATATATATATATATATATATATATATATATATATATATGTAACTATATATATATATAATACAAAGAATATATATACATGTATACACACATATATGTACATACTTACATCTACATGTGTATATACATGCATATCAGGGTACAGGACGTTAGAACAATAAACCACAGACAACGGAACGAACACACAGGAAAACGGAAAGCCCCTTGGAATATCCCTTCATCAGCTGTCTCTATTCTATCTAGACGTTTCGAAGACCAGACAGGACGTACTCTAGAATAGTCTCTTCCTGAGTAGTGGATCAACCAACTACACAGAGGATTCCAAGGTGGCAAACACAAACCAAGACAGGAAAAAATGGACAGTGAAAACGACATTCAAAAGCCGTACGGCCAAACGCAAATCTGAGGTAGAACGCTAGTAGTTCGTCTTGCCTTCACAGCGGCTGGAGTGAAAAGAAAGCTGACCACAGGTCAGACGAGAGCAGAGAGGATGGTGGAGGGAGGAAATGGAACAAGGAGGAAGGGACAGAAGCAGTGAAGTAGAGGCCAGGACAGAAGGGTAGATAGGAAGATAGAGGAAGACAGATAGATAAATACATAGAGAGGATGGTGGAGGGAGGAAGTGGAACAAGGAGGAAGGGACAGAAGGGTATAGCAGTGAAGTAGAGGCCAGGACAGAGGTATAGATAGAAAGATGGAGGAAGACAGATAGAAAAATAGATAGAAAGATAGATAGATAGATAGACAGATAGATAGATAGATAGATAGAAAGATAGTCACGTCAGAATAATAGTAGACTTACTTGTAAAATAGGACGTGTACGTTCAATAATGTAATAATACAAAGAATATGTATACATGTATACACACATATATGTACATACTTACATCTACATGTGTATATACATGCATATCAGGGTACAGGACGTTAGAACAATAAACCACAGACAACGGAACGAACACACAGGAAAACGGAAAGCCCCTTGGAATATCCCTTCATCAGCTGTCTCTATTCTATCTAGACATATATCTTTATATATATATATCTTTATATATATATATATATATATATATATATATATATATATATATATATATATATATATATATATACATATATATATATATATATATTTGTATATATATATATTTGTATATATATATATATATATATATATATCTTTATATATATATATATATATATATATATATATATATATATATATAAAGATATATATATATATACAAATATATGTATATATATACATATATATATATATATATATATATATATATATATATATATATATATATATATGTATGTATATATGTGTATATATAGCTTTCTAACTGATTATCTATTTAATTCCCTCACCTTACATATACGTATATGAATGTGTGCGCGCGTGTGCATGTGTATGTGTGTTTGTAAGTGTGTGTGTCTCTGCCTTTGTGTGTATGTATGCATGCATGTATGTATGCATGTATGTATAAAATCTTTATGTATGGATAAATATATACGCACGTATGTATATGCATATATATATATATATCCTCAACGAAATGGTATACAACATATTAACACATTCGTTTAAAGGATACTGCTTGAAAGATTTTCGACAAAAAGAAAGGAAAGACAAAACAATATCAGGATTTTTTTGTTTTTCTTTTCATATGGTTATATCCACAATTGGCTATCAAATATAGCAACGCGTAAAAGAAAATAACACAGAGATATTCATGGGTTCCTGCTTTACCTTACATATTAATATCGTGAAGAAAGTGGCAGGAACTAAATAGGCACATATTATATTTCCTTAAATTACTCTGACCAGATCTGGCACTTGTTATTTTGTATATTTCATCAGTAGAACTCAATGAAATATATATAAAGGAACAAAAAAAAATATTAAATAAGTACATTCATGTGAATAAAATAGAATGTGAATAAAAAGGGCAAGAACCTCTTGAAGTGAAAAAAAATCGAAAAATAATAAATGGAGGATGCTTAAATACACACTAGATAAAATAATTCTACGCTTCGTGAACAATGCGAAGGCAGTTATAGTGCCTTCATATTACTCTATTCGCGAACACAATTTTTGCTAGTAAATTATATGTATGTATGTATGCATGTATGTGTGTGTGTGTGTGTATTATGTATGTGTGAGTGTACGTATGTATGCATATATGCATGCATGTATGTATTATGCATATATATGTGTGTGTGTAAATGTATATATATATATATATTTATATATATATATATATATATATATATATATATATATATATATATATATATAAATATATATATATATACATATATATATATATATATATACATATATATATGAATGTATGCATGCATGTGCGTATGTATATGTGTGTGTATGTGACTGCATGGATTTCCTTCTTTCTTTCACTCTCTCTCACTTTCCCTCACTGCCTCTCCTCTCCCTGTCTCTCTATCTCTCTTTGTATCTCTGTGTCTCTATCTCTCTCCTTCATTTTTGCTCCCATAATACAAATATGTAATTACTTTCGTGAGCGTCTATATACGTATGTGCATATACATGTCTGAATATACGTGTACTTATATGAATCCATATTTGTTCAATTATATACATATAGTACTATATTTTTTTTATATATAATTTTTATATATGATACTTTTAAAATTTTGTTTTTAGTATCACAAATACTCATGAATATAGAGAGTCTAAATCGAAATGAGATATCGGGAAGATAAGATAACGTAAAAACTACCTCAAATCGGTCAGCCTTAATATTGATCAAATACTTACTTTTATTTATTTTTTATTTCATCTGTATGCTCTAATATGCTGTGCGCTGTTTATTGTATTTTGTTCATCTTATATATGTATCAATCTCTTTTTCGAGTCCGTAACTCTAGGGCTATTTTCTCAATAATAGGAATTGTTTAAGCAAATTTTATAGATGTGTGTAGGGAAATATTGATGGTGAAATCGAAGGGTTTAGTTTGTATATATATATATGCATATATAGGTACATCTGTATATGTGTGTTTGTATCTGTGTGCCTGTGTATGTCTACATATATACATATGCATATGCATAAATATATATACATGCACGTATATCAATGTACGTGTGTATCTGTTTATGCACGCGTATAAATATACATATTTTATGCATATAAATATATCTATCCGAGTGTGTGATTATGTGTGAATATATATTGAAATATATATGAACATAGTTATGCTTATATAATATATACCTAGATTCAGACACACATATGTGCGTGTGTGTGTTTGTAATATACACGTATGCGTGTATGTAATATAGAACGTTATAGAAAGTAAAGATTCTCCACCGTGGTTACTAATAGTTTCTTGTTGCAGTGACAATAGTCATTCCATAATTCATTCCCACCATTACAGATTGATATATTGAAAACATAAACCATTTCCGTTTCCGTTGATGTGCATAGCTTTTAAATGGTAAAAATGAGTGATTTCCCCATGCAGTTTATCTCCACATTTATTGTGAAAAATCTTGGAATGAAAAATGCATGAAAAGTAATGGTGATATACAAAATGTTAGCCGTTGTGGAAAATAAACACATCGGCCATAGAAGACGAAATATTATAACTGCAAGGAAAGAAAGAAGGAAGGAAGGAAGGAAGGAAGGAAGGAAGGAAGGAAGGAAGGAAGGGAGGAAGGAAGGAAGGAAGGATAGATGGAAGGAAGGAAGGAAGGGAGGGAGGGACGAAGGATGAAAGCGATAGGGTAAAAACTAAGCGATAGCGTAGAAACAAAAACAGCGATGGATTAGAACGTCGAAAAATAAGAGGTATGGAAAATACGAGCTGTAAAACTAAGATACGTATGCATAATAATGCCTACTTATGCTCAGGAATGTACTTGCTTTTTGCTAGTATTAGTATGTTAAATGCGGTATGGCCCAGTCAATTAACAAATTGTTTCATTTATTGTTTATATTTCCAGATAATTCTTACTCGGTCTTCGAAGAGAGATTTCTTTTTTTCTTTTGTTCTTAGCTTGCTTCTGAAAATTCTTGGAATATTTTTGATTTGATTCCCTCTTGCCCACTTTTCTCTTTCATCTATCTCGTCTCTCTTAGATTACAATTTCTTGCCAGGCGGCATGTAATAGATATTGCCTTCATATTTTACATTCTATTGTGTTATTTTTTTGGCGGTGGGGGGTGTTTTGTAGCCTAGAATTCAAGTAGTTCTACATTCTTTATTTTGAACATTGATAAGGAATATTTACTTAAGTTTTAACATGCTTGTATTTTGTGAGTTACAACAAACACCGGTCGTTTTTCACTTTCAACACACGACTGTCTTCTTAAAATGAAACTTAAGGACTTTAAACGAATTTTAAATGCTGCTCTGGACAGAAAAGAAGAGATCATTAAATAATGTAGTTACGTGCATTGAGTCACAGTTCATACGTGTATCAGCAAAATATTTTTACATTGTAGTATTTGTATACAAAAGCAAAACATATTTACCTTTTTCAGTATAATTACAAAGATATTCCTCAGAATAAGTGAAGATCTTTTACAGTGACCTCTGATATGCAGCATTGCCTGATTACTGACCAAAACTAGTTGTAATCAACATGAGCGGAAATATTTCAGGTTTTAATATTTGTTTAGCCCACAGGGCTTAATCCAGAATCAAAATTCAAAACTGCTTTTATGACCGTAAATGTTGACCTCGGAAACGCCATTAGCTATAAAATAGGTCATTCAGTTGGTCGAAAACACACTGAATTTTGTTTTCTTCAAGAACACAACGTACAGCTGCTCAAGAAATCGAAACCACGATCTTGCTATTATGAGTACAACACGCTGACCACCTTCACCATTAGACCACGTGCCTTCACACATTATTGGGCTGTTGATTCTCTTGAGTTCCCCCACCCTTTGGCGAGTTTTATCTTTCGTCCCGCAGGATGTCCAAAACCATTATCCTCCTCATCAAGCAATCTTCGTGGGATTACTGGCTTAGTCGCCGTTAACCGAACATGCAAAAGGTTGTAGTGAGTTGCCTTTTGTCACTCAGCTGTAAAGGGATAACCATTTGACGGATTGGCGTCCAAATGTAAGGCGGTATCTCAGGACACTACCCGAGACGGTATCTCAGGACATTCGTGAGCCTTGTTTTGCATTCAACGATCGACAGGCTGAATAGAATAACCGGTACTGTGAATCCCGACTGGTTAGTATTGGGTACTTAACTACGTGGAAGGATAAACAAATGAAGAGTTTAGGTATGGAAGTTAGATGTTAATAAAAAAAAGCGGCGGGAGGGAATTATTTCACTTATACTAACCGAATGAAAGCACTACAATTTTAGCAAAAATATTTCAGAAATCGATCTACTAGATTCTTAATAAATCCTGATATTTTAGTGTTCTGAGACGTTTTTAAGAAAATTTAAAGAGCAAAAATGTATTATTCAAATGTCTTACTAGTATGATTTTCTCTTGAAAGTTCTTTGATGCAAAGAAACTTTAGAGTACTGTAAATTATGTTTGTGATTAGCCGCTCATCAGCCTTGAACAAGCAAACTCCTGACCAGAGACTCTCCTACTATGACCATCTTGTCTTTTGTATACGGGACACTAGTTTGACTAATCAACAGTTCGAGCGACTACATAAAGAGTGTCTCGTTTGCTTGAAGAAATGTCAAGAAGTGAAACGGCAGTGAAACAAGCGAGCACCTCATCAATTTCAATTGTTGCAGGAAGATCTGCAACGAAGTGCTCGGAGACTTTTGCATAGTGTTGATTAACCGAAACCTACAGACAACAGAAATTCTAAAAGCAAGATAATTGATGAAACAAACGAATGTACTGAAGCTTAAATATAGATTGCTGTTCATAGTTTAGAACGTCGTAGGAAATGTCTGATATTATGGCGCTTAACAAACTATTGAAAAGTTTACAATATATCACATGTTTACAGCTCTATTTTAATAAAATATTTTCAGGTCGTTGTGTGCACAGTACGGTGTATAGAATGTGAGCTGTGACTGTGACTTTGCATATGGGTGTGTGTATAGTTCCCTCTCCCATATTCACTTCGTAAAAATCGACGTTTAAATACACTGCTTACAAATGCATACACAACTGGGTATATATATATTATATATGAAAGTATGTATATTATTCTTTTATTCTTACGCTGGAGCCCTGCCGTGAAGAGTTTTAATCGAACAAATCGATCCCAGGACGTATTTTTTGACGCCCGGTACTTATTTTTACTGCTAAGTTACGGGAGCGTAAACGCACCAACACTGGTTGTCAAGGTTGATGGTGATACAAAGACACACACACACACATATATATATACACATGCATACATACATACATACATATATATGTATGTGTGTATGTATATGTATGTCTATGTAGGTGTGTATATATATATATATATATATATATATATATATATATATATATATATATATATATATATATATATATATATATATATGCATGTGAGTGTATATATATATATATATATATATATATATATATATGGTGGTTGTCTACTCCTTAAACAGAGTTTGACCACCTCCTGCACCTACACCTTAGCCCTTTCATGGCGTCTGATGTGGCTTTTTAAACCAGACAGTGTTTTGAAAAAACACCCACACAGATTGCACCTCTGATTTGCACTACCAATACCTGCAAGTAAGTTCTGCTCATTGTGGATCCTAACATGTCTTTTAAGACCCCCATTGGATTTGCAAACCCTCTAGCACACACCACATGTATATGTATATGTATGTGAGTATATATATATATAAGAAAAAGATAATAATCACACAGGACATATGAATAAAAATCTGTAAATATACAACCATCCAGGCATCTGAGTACCGGATTATTATTTTTTCTAATATATAATTCCTGTACATCACCTCCAAACCTTCCAGCATATATATATATATATATATATATATTTGATACCAAGATATAATTATGTAAATACAAATCGTCGCGACTCAACATCGTGACTTGGTCGACGGAAATATCGAAGTGTTTTACTTTCATTAATAATGGGATGTCCTTAGATCCCAAGTTTTCTAT
>NC_142940.1:13782217-13797217 GCF_046866305.1 Octopus bimaculoides | reverse complement strand
ACAAATATATATATGTGCGTGTGTGTGTACCTGAAAGTCCCGAAAGACCCTATTCTCTCTCTCTCTCTCTCTCTCTCTCTCTCTCTCTCTCTCTCTCTCTCTCTCTCTCTATCTATCTATCTATCTCTCTTTCTTTGTTTCTTTCTTTTTGATTCGATGTCTGTGACCCGCGGCCAGCATTCTCCCGTTCTCACACAGGTCCCCTAGCTGACCAGTCGCAAATTCTGTCTCTTCGTGCGTTATCCTTTAGGATATCTTCTAAGCGTTACCCACTATTCTTCTCTACTTGGCCCTCAGGCCGTATTTTGCTCGTCTCTTCATCATTCTCCACCGCCCTAAGTCACACTCTATTTTGTTTTGCATTGTTTTGTTTGCTCTCGGCCCTGAATTCTCCACAAGAATATAAATTTTTCAGGCACCACAAATATGGGAAGTCCTCAATCTTATCATTAATGGTACGCGTCCGAGTATTACCAGTTGGCTGATAACTGATGAAGAATTAGGGACCCTCTGTGTTTGTGTCCCGTCCGGTTGTACACTCGATAAACGTTGTATCGTCTGTTTATTTACCATACATTTTTCGTTTATTATATATGTGTGTGTGTGTGTGTGTGTATTGTGTGTGTGGTATGTGTGTATGTATGCATGGAAGTGTATAGTGATGTGGTACGATGCATGGAGATGTATCAATGTATCAACTTAGCATCCTTCTGAAATACCGAAGACTTTGGGTTGTTGTGACTGATATATTCGCTGTTTGTTTTGGCAGTTGAGGGATTGAAAGACATTGAAAATAAGAAGGTAATTGCAGAGAAATAGTTATCGTGAGAAAGATTAAATAATTATTTCAATAGATTTACAATAGTGAATAAATATGAATTTGTAATTGGAATACCATTTTATAAATGCATCATGAATGTAATGGAAATTAAATTATTCCAGCCGTGAAAAGAATGAATCACGGAGTTTATTAATCACCAAATAATTGTTTTCTTATCAAAACTCAGCGTTAGTGTGTTTTGTGATGATCAGCGATATAACATCGTCAATTAATATTAAATTGTATTTGCTTCACTCATGTTTTCCTTAACATCTTTGTAAAGGGTCAGAAAAACTCTACGTCGTTCCTTGACAAGCTAGAAATAGTAACCATTAGTCTTTTAAATCGTATCAGGTTCGTCAAAAGGCTTAGGGCTCATACACCCGGAAATTAAGCCGGCTTCCACTGTGTATAAGCGACTGAGATTATGACACTCTCCTCATTTAGAGGATAGTGTCGTAATACTGCAGTGATAACGTCGTAAACATTGCTGGAACTCGTCTATAGTCGCACAGATTGGAGAAAAGTGAAACGAAGTGAGCAAAGAACGCAACGCACAGCTCATTCAGGATCGTAAGGTCGTGAATGCAAGACAGTAACCACTACACCACGTGCTTACCTATGACACCGACTTAAGAAAAGCTAATGCACGTTTCTGACAGTAATGAGACATAACACTATATCAGAACGAAACTTAAGGACGAACAAGCCTAAAACGATTGACGAGCAAAGCTCGGTCAGAAATAGTCAGGTTTTCAACAGGGAAAGACTAAAACAATAACGGGTGAAATATTTCTTTGAAGAACTCACGTCATTATTGAATGAAATATTTCACCGTGAAGGGAACAGAAGTAACAAACAGATTTAATCACCTAGTTAAAGTATTATCCTCAAAATTTAATCTATATACTACTTCGCTGCTAGAAACGTGGCGGAAGATGGCATGAATTGAATGCATCCAGTCCAGTTTAGTATATAAGCAATTCAGAATCAAAATATTCTGCTGTTCAGCTCTCCCTAGAATTACTTACTACCATAAATTTCTTTTCTACTATGTCATGGACACTTTCACAAAACAAAAACAAAATATCTTGAGTTTCATAAAGAGTTACATAAACTTTTCTTTCAAAAATTCCCATATTTAATTAAGCAATAAAAGAGTAATTTCTAATGTTTGCTTTTCTTTTTTTTATTTGGACCTTATAAATCTGCATTCGTAGCTAATAAATTTTGAAAGTATAGCATATATACGGATGCCATAGAAATGGTGTATATAGACCAAAATATAGGCTGAAAGCACATTGTGTAGGATTGCTAGTACTAATTGAAGATGGTGTATTAGTAACAGTACGTAGCACGACCACATACTAGCAACTGATGCAGCCATCACTACTGTTCCTCATAATTATTAGACCTCCCTACTGCCATATATATATATATATATATATATATATATATATATATATATATATATATATATATATATATATATATATATATATATATATATATATATATATATACATATATATATATATATTTATTTATTTATTTATATATATATATATATGTATGTGTGCGTGTGTGTATTAATATATTTATATTGTTTATATTCATACATTTGCATCTATATACATTTCTATAAATATATAAATATATATATATATAAAGATAGATAGATAGATAGATGAATATACATATATATATATATATATATATATAGGTAGATAGATAGATATACACACACACAAACATACAGATGCACATTTAAACATAAAATTATTCGCACATACATACTAATATACATACATAGAGGCACAAATACCTATATACACACATATATATATA
The DNA here is from genome assembly GCF_046866305.1 of Octopus bimaculoides. Lineage (NCBI taxonomy): Eukaryota > Metazoa > Mollusca > Cephalopoda > Octopoda > Octopodidae > Octopus > Octopus bimaculoides. The sequence goes on along the minus strand of NC_142940.1, from coordinate 13,794,549 downwards.
TATATATATATATATAAATATATATATATATATACACATATACATACATACATGCGAATATACATGCATACACCCGCAAATTCTGTTATTCCTATTTGTCGGTTCTTCTGTATATTGCTTGCTTTCAATGCACCATTGAGTGTTTCCCTTTGTGTCTGGGTTATGTGAACTGTTAGGTTCTCGTTTATTTTCTACTGGATTGAGTCATCTAACGGCTCTGATTGCAACCTCAAGAAGAGCTGTATTCCTAATATATTGTGTTAGTAACATTTTTATTTATCTATTTATTTATTTATTTAATCATTCCAATGCCAATTATTATTGTTTATGTTTTTACTACTCACGTTTTAGCTTCATCTATTTTCATACTTTCATATTTGGTAAATTTCGACATTTCAGTTGGAAGTACATTAACGCCTGTTGGGAAATGGCATTTCGATTAGATGGCATATCCTTTCCTGGTTGTCATTGACAACAATATCCGGTCGATTAGCCTCGATCTTCCTGTCAGTGTAATTTGGTATATACTACAGCATGCTTGCTTTGTCACGCTCTGAGAACTTTTTGGTTGATACATTGCATTACATTTTTTTCTTTTAGTAGTCGCTATTGATAGCGAAATTTCCAATGTATGAAAAAATCCTAACTCTTTCTTGTCAGCAAACGAATACTTTCTTGGCTAAACTGGGCAACCAAAAACGTCCAATTGTTTATTTTGTTTTCTTTGCCAACCACAACATATATTCAAGCTATTTTCCTTCTATTTAATAAGTTCTGCTGCAAACTGTCTTCCTTGGTTTTTTGCTGGGAACCGACAACCGGGTAAACATGGAAAAACTAGGAAAAAATATGTAAGTGAAAGGAGAAAAATGTGGAGTGAGTCATTATCTCGCTAAACTAAGTGTGGGTAGGATCAAACATAAGATAAATATTAAAGTGGATAACGAATCCCCTTGGAAATTTTTTTTCTTGATATTAAGTTTCCCTAAGTGTGTGTCACCTATTTATTTTCCATAGTTTCATGTTAAAGCTAATTAATTCTCTTATGCTGTCTACTATACTGAACATGTCTAGAAACGTGACTATATGCTTGAGAATACATGCATAATACAAGACATACAAATCTGCACATATACATACATATATACATACCCTGTTGATGTTAAAATTCCAATGAAGGAGCCTTGAATCAAGGTTAAAAAAGGCTGTTTCTGTATTGGCAAGAAATCTTGAAATAAACCTGAATAATAACATATATACATACATGCATACATACATACATATATTTGTACGTGTATATAATGTATTTTTAACCTGCAATAAACAAGCTGATTGTATTTGAGATATCAAAAACTAAACATTTTCTTTCTTAAGAATGTACATCTGCACAAGACTAATAACAAAATAAAACAAAAAAAACTCCAGAATTTTTTACCTGATAAGGTAGCATCATTTGCTTTGAACTGATTAATTATCGGTTTGTCAATTTACGAAGGGCGGTGTTCAGTGCTCGTGAGCATTTCATAGAAGCATTTCTTCCTTGGCGTATGTTACCTAATTAAATTACTATAAGGATATTGTAAATGTAGAATGCGAACAGCAAACAGCAAATTATCGATCTAAATCTTCAATCGATGGTAGCAATTTCGTTCGGTCAGTTTCTAAACGGATTATTTCCGCGATAAAACAATAAGCAATTCAGGAGTGAATAACATACATAATAACATTAACTAATATCTATGAATAGCTAACTAAAGAATATTAATTCATTTCTGAATAGCAATCGAATTTGTAATACAGCACAGAGGTTAGCAGATCGTAGAATCTAATATCAGTTTAGATTTTAATCTAACCAGTATTCACCAGTCGCACACAATGAATGGTCTAATTATTTCACGCTATGACAACCGCCAATTGTCTAATAATTCATTATCGTTCTGCCCTAAGCCTACCTTTCATACTTACGGTAAATAACTTTAATTTATATAAGTGGCACTTTTTCGGAAAAGACAACTGATTATATATATGTGTGTGTGTGTGTGCGTGTGTGTGTGCGTGTGTATGTGTGTGTCTGTGTCTGTGTGAGTGTGTGTGTGTACGCGAGCAGGCGTGTGTGTGTTTGTATGTACCTTTTATGATACGTCATTGCATAAAATATTTGAATATATATGTATGTATGCATAAAAAATGTATTAATATGTATATATACATATATATACTCTTCCATTCATACGGACATATCACATAGCTATTCATATATATATATATATATATATATATATATATATATATATATATATATATATATATATATATATATATATATATTTCCAAGCAGGAAAACAAAACAAATGTAGAAATAATAACCTGATGTACACATTCAACTTCGGGCCCCATCGTTGTTTGTTAATTTCCTCAGACTAACGTAAACGTTTCTGATTCTAATTTATGTTAATGATGGCACATTGTGAAAATATGCTCAATTCTTATTTAATTAATATAACATTTGTTTGTGTTTTAGCCGTACTCCATCTCCATCGGGCATAACTGACTGCGTTGATTGACAATTATTCAAGTACGGGTTAACCTTGTGTGTCATACTCGTTTTCCAACGTAGTATCCCAAGGGATGCATGTCTTTCTCTTTTTTGAAGAATACAGCGTGACTTTACATAGTTTATTACTGAATACATAGCACAATGCAAAAAACAAGATAATAGGTATCAACACTAGCCGTCCCAGTTATAAAGTTACAGCTACACTATTCTTAACTGGACTCTAAATGAGCTAATCAAAATAGACAGGATAAGAAAAAAAAATAACAGGATTTAGGATGCATCACTTAAAATCTGTCAACCAAAGGTTATATATATAACGTATCGAAAGTAGTAGAGGCCTTATACAGCTAGAAAACTATTACACAATAACCACTATAGGAGTACAGAAACAACTACTTCAGAAGCAAGGAAAACTAATACAAACAACCACAAATGAATTCGTATAAAATTCTAAATCATTCTCAGCACAATTCTTACTCATAAAATAGATACGCTGGATTACCTAATACGAATTAATACCTTTCAGTTTGGTATTTCCAAAATATCACTAGGTATTCGTTATAGTTTTTTGGTTTTTTTCTACTGCACCCGAGTTGTAGATGAGTTTGAATTACTTAACGTAAATCCGTACTTAAATATAGCACTCAAAGACTATCCACAAAGTCTATTATGTGCTTATCCTTCTTCATTACTTCAGAAGCATGTTCAAGCTCAAACTACAACGTTTAAGTTACTTTAATATTTGTTATTTGCAAATCGGCAAGCTGGTAGAATCGTTAGCGCGCCGGGTGAAATTCTTAGCGGTATTTCGTCTGCCGTTACGTTCTGAGTTGAAATTCCGCCGAGGACGACTTTGCCTTTCTTCCTTTCGGGGGAGATAAATTAAGTACCAGTTGCGTACTAATGTCGATGTAATCAGCTTAATCCCTTTTTCTCTCCTTGTTTGTCCGCTCTTAGTTTAGCCCCTTTTGGGCAGTAAAGAAATAAGAAATGTTAGCACGCAGGCCGAAATGCTTACAGGTGTTTTTTTTTTTTTTGTCTTTACGTTCTAAGTTCACGTTCCACAGAGGTCAACGTTGCTTTTACCCTTTTGGAGTCGATAAATTAAATAACATTTGCGTACTGGTGTCGATCTAATCGACTGCATCCCACCCTAAATATTTCAGGCCTTGTGCCTAGAGCAGAAAAGATTATTTATTATTTGCAAGTTCCGCCGAGGTCGACTTTGCTTTCAACCTTTCGGAGTCGATAAATTAAGTAACATTTGCGTACTGGTGTCGATCTAATCGACTACACACCACCCTAAATATTTCAGGCCTTGTGGCTAGACCAGAAATGATTATTTATTATTTGTTCCTCAAAGAATTATGTGTGAATCTAATAATCGACATCGTAATATAATTTCAACTCCCTATTGGAGCTCTTTCATATATTTTGCTCATACTGTTGGAAATAAAACTGTATCAATATATCCATTTAAGTGTGTCTCTTGTATCGAATCATAACTTAATTCTTTTTTCATCGACTATATCGTTTATATATCTAATATACATATATATATTTAGTCTGATTGTCAATCGAATATTTTTGTTGTGATTGTTTTGTTTGAATTTTGCTGATTTCAAACTTAGAAGAAATGAAATTATATAAAAATAAAACAGTGGAAATATTGAATTCGCGGAATTAACTTCGGAACTGAAAATCACCATGAAACACTTTTTTTCGGATGGGTGTTTTATCGGAATATGTCAACAGATAAAATACTCTTGGATGCAGATGGTCTCAACCAATAACTAAATAATGTGCGTCAATTTTGTTTTTATCAATATTTTCAACGATTGAAAAATTTGAGACATTTTATTGGGATTTTATTTGGAGGAGGTCAAAGTTTTTAGACTTCTGATTCATACTTGAAATGCACTATCGACTGCTCAACTCATTCAAGTATAAATATCTAGTAAGTTTTTAGAATATCTTGTTTCCTCACTTTCTGACTCCTTTGTATTTTTCGCTTTCTCTCTCCCTCTCTCTCTCACTCTCACTCTCTCTCCTACTCTCTCCCTCTCTCTGTCACTCACTAACTTGCTCTCTATTTGTTTCTCACTCCTCATCTCTTGCTCTCACTTTCTCCAGAATTAAGATACCATATTTTTGAATCATTACTTACAAATAGCGTCACTCACTTCATGATGGGTCAATATAAATGTCTGACTTGTAGTCTAAAATATTCACACGACTAAACAATCATCTGTTTGGAAGCCTTTTTCTTCTTCGAAGTGTTCAAAGAACTTTCACAATTCTATGAATTATATATATATATATATATATATATATATATATATATATATATATATATATATATATATATATATATATATATATATATATATATATATATATATATATATATATATGCATACATATGAATATGCATGTATCTATATATATATAATTGTGTATGTAAGAGTACGTGTGTGTGTGCATATATATATATATATATATATATATATATATATATATATATATATATATATATATATAAATGCTCTAGATATTACCATCTCTTTTTTTGCAAAATAATAGTAAAATAATAATAATAATCATAATCATAATAATAATAATAATAATGATAATAATATCAGTAAGATGAGGAGGAGCTAGTGGTGGAAGTGGGAGAGGAGGGGAGGGGAGATGAGGGAAGAAGGATGGTGAGGGGAGAGGGAGGAGGGGGAGAGGGAGGAGGAGGGGAGAGGGAGGAGGAGGGGAGAGGGAGGAGGAGCGGAGAGGGAGGAGGAGTGGAGAGGGAGGAGGAGTGGAGAGGGAGGAGGAGTGGAGAGGGAGGAGGAGTGGAGAGGGAGGAGAGGGGAGAGGGGGGAGGAGGGGAGAGAGAGGAGGAGGGGAGAGAGAGGAGGAGGGGAGAGAGAGGAGGAGGGGAGAGAGAGGAGGAGGGGAGAGAGAGGAGGAGGGGAGAGAGAGGAGGAGGGGAGAGAGAGGAGGAGGGGAGAGAGAGGAGGAGGGGAGAGGGATGAGGGAGAGGGAGGAGGGAGAGGGAGGAGGGGGAGGGAGGAGGAGGGGAGGAGGTGTTGTCGTAGTAGTAGTACATTTTGTAGTGTTACTGGGTTGTTGTAGTAGGAGTAGAAGGAGGAAGAGGAGGAAGGAGGAAGAGGAGGAATAGTAGGAGGTGTTGTTGCAATAGTAGTACTAAATGTTGTTGTCGTAGTGTTACTGGGTAGTAGTAGTAGTAGTAGTAGTAGTGGCAGTCGTCGTCGTCGTCGTCGTAGTAGTAGTAGTAGTAGTAGTAGTAGTAGTAGTGGCAGTCGTCGTCGTCGTCGTCGTCGTCGTCGTCGTCGTCGTAGTAGTAGTAGTAGTAGTAGTAGTAGTAGTAGTAGTAGTAGTAGCAGTGTAGCTGTTGTAGTTGAAGGAGTCAATATGCTGTGGACGTATTATGGGACATGATGGTAACAACGATGACAAAGATGGTGAGACGAGTTTGCAGAGAAAGCAATTGTAGTTTTAGTGTTCACACGAGATTGCTACAATTCGATATTATTTCCAATCATCATGATAAAAGCTTCCACAGTTGTACATGATTATCAAAAATAGTAATACTCTTACTCTATTTATTATTCATGACACGGAAAAGTTGGTATATAATAAATTATCTTAGTTACATGTAGCCACCAAATTTACAACGAAAACATAGAGGAACTTGTTACGTGAAAAATCTTAGGAAAATATGTAGGAAAATACATCCCTACGTGTATATACAGAAAAGTCGATACGTTTGTCTATTCATAGGCTTGGAGTACATTGCCCGATATGTTTTTCTTTTCTTTTTTCTGGCGTTTTAGCAAATTTAACTTTGCACCAAATCAGAATTTCTTAATAACATCCTACGTAAGAATGAATACTAATAATATTAGCGGCGAAAAATATGAAAACGTCTATGTTCGTATGTTGCTAAGGACGTTAAGAATGTAAATGTAATGAAATAGCAAATAAGGTGAACAGAAATTCAATACTAAACTGGGAAATCTAGTTAAGTATATGGCATATGACTATGAAGAAAGAAACACAGAAAATAATAACTGGCGTTGATTTTAGGCACGAACAGAAGAAACAAATCAGGAATACTGTGATAAAACAAATACACAACATAAACCGAAAAAATAGCAACAGTTCTTCTAAAATGCAAATGTAAAAACGTGAAAAAATACTTTGAGATTTACATGTTAAAAGGCCCTAACATTAATATATTTTCACTAAACACAAGTTTAACCTGTTTCAAGCAAAGTTGGTTTGAAATTCGTATTTTCTTATTTATCTTCCCGCAGGATATTAAACACCACGATTGAACTGTTGTGTATTTAAGAGAAGCTGGAAAACGGGTCACGGCCTTTTGATCCTCGGGAGTGAGCTTATGGTTTATGCTACGGATCTCAGCTGAAAATTAAAAACAAAAACAAAAAAGAAAACAAATAATAATAATAATAATAATAATAATAATAATAATAATAATAATAATAATAGTGCAAGAGCCATAATTACTTTTATTTAGGGAAGGTAAGAGAAATAGAAACAGAACGGCCGCGAATGAGCTGATTAAGTAACTCTATACCAACTGACAATATAAACCACCCTTCAAAAACCAAATGCTGAACTTTACGTTTTAAAGTGTCACATATTAAAACAGTCATTAAAGCTTCAATGGCAACATTGTAAGTACGCCATGTCATCGAGCCAACGAGATATTCTGGTATATAATTTTGACCTTTCGGAATGTCAATCTATTTTGTGTTTGTACGTACATACATACAAACACACACACACACACACACACACACACACACACACACACATATATATATATATATATATATATATATATATATATATATAGTATTTGTTTTATTTTTTTTTTGTCTGTCCATGTGCCTTACACATATTTGCTTTAGGGATATAGTTAGCCCCATCATGTTTATCACAATCAACATCAACATCATTGTCATCGTCATCCTCATCAGTATCGACATAACGTAAATGATGCTTTATAGCCATCCTGTCATCAGTGAGCGCCTATATGTTCGTGTGACATTCCAGAAATAGCAACTGAATTTGTCTTCAATCTCATCATACTATTTTAGAATAAAGGAAGCTATTATATAATATTGGTTTCAGATTTTGGCACAAGGTTAGCAATTTAGGGGTTGGCTAACTCGATTTCATGGACCCCAATGCAAGATCTGCCAGGGCGGAATTTGAACTCAGAACGTACGGATGAACGAAATGCCACTAAGCATTTTGCCCGGCGTGCAAACGATTCTACTCGCTTGCCGCCTGAATACATTATATAAAATTTCCCCGGGCAGGTTGTGTTAGGAAGGTTTTTACCATAGTTCCCCCTGCTCGTACTTGAAGTGGGTAAACAGCATTTGACGATCATCATCATCATCACCATCACTGTGGTTATTTTCATACATCATCATCATAATCATCATCGGCATCATAATCATCTTCATAATCTCTGTATAGTGGTGTCATGGTTGTTCATGTATTTTTTTCTTTTTAAATTAATTCTTTTATTTTTAAGAAATCGATTGCAAATTAGAAATATATACATAATAAAAAATGTTATGGGATTTAGTAATATTATAATTTGAAATACTGTAGCGGTCGACTTTGCTTCTCATCTATTTTTAGGTTAACTTAAATACCAGTCAAAAACTGAGGTCAAATATATCGACGACACCGATCAGCTAAATATTGTCATCAGCTTAAATTAAGAAATCAATTATTTTTTATTTGCTGTTACTCTTTTACTCTTTTACTTGTTTCAGTCATTTGACTGCGGCCATGCTGGAGCACCGCCTTTAGTCGAGCAAATCGACCCCGAGACTTATTCTTTGTAAGCCTAGTACTTATTCTATCGGTCTCCTTTGCCGAACCGCTAAGTTACGGGGACATAGACACAGCAGCAACGTTTGTCAAGCAGTGCTAGGGGGACAAACACAGACACACAAACACACACACATATATATATACATATATTCAACGGGCTTCTTTCAGTTTCCGTCTACCAAATTCACTCAGAAGGCTTTGGTCGGCCCGAGGCTATAGTAGAAGACATTTGCCCAAGATGCCACGCAGTGGGACTGAACCCGGAACCATGTGGTTGGTAAGCAAGCTACGTACCAGACAGCCACTCCTGCATTTTTTGTATTGATGTTATTTTAAATGTTGTTATTGTTCTTATTTCACTTGTGCTGATATCGTTCATTGTTGTAGTCTTTGGGGGGGGGGGGGGGGGGTTCCACTGGCTTAACTGAAAAAAAAAAACAGATTTTGATATATACTTCATCTTCTTATTAATTTTTTGGTTTTCCTTGTTCAGCCAATCAATGACCAGGTGTCGACATTTGTCCTATTATCAGATTGACCTTTTTATGGCTCATGCCATACGTCGGTGGTGAACTAGTATAAATAGATAAAAAAAAAAAAACAAGAAATAGAAATAAATGCCTGCTGTCTCGAGTTTCAGGTTTAATTAAGATGTATTATCAAATATCAGATCGAAAAAGTATACGAAGTAGATAAATAAATATTCGAAACGTACGGAACAGGCAGAACTTTCACATAAGAACGGCTACTGGAAACAATAATTATCATTTATACGTGTAAACAAAAATACATAAATACATATATATATATATATATATATATATATATATATATATATATATATATATATATATATATATATATATATATATATATATTTTAACACAAGATTCAAATTTATAAATTTATTACAAATACAGGATTTTTTTGTTACACATAAATAATTACTGTCAACATCAACAATTTGTTTTAAAATTATGGTAGAAGTCTTCTTTTCGAAAATTAACTCTCCCTCTTTTTGCAAAATTACAGAGATGTAATCTCTACTTAATTGGAATTGCTAAGCGAATATTTTTTTATCGTCAGAAGAAAAAGCAGAAATTACGAAGTAGAATGTTTTTAATTAAACAGAAATTGTGTTTGACTTATATTTAGACGAAAGTATTCAAGACAAGTAAATCTAGCGATAATTGAGAATAAAAATATACAATGCCCAAATACTCAGCTATTTCAAAACCTTTCTATTTAAATAGAGATTTGTTGCAGAGATTCGATAGAAACTTCATAGTAACGTCATAGTAACTTCTTCACGCTTGTCTCTGAGAGCGCATTTATCATGTATTTTGCAAATACATTCGACTAAGAATTCCAAACTGAGATAGGACAGAATTTGTCGGTTGTGAGCACTTTTATCTAGGACAAATTTATAATTAATACCACTTTTTATTCATGATGAAAACAGAAGCATTGGCTGCAATTAATAAACTGTATCGAGGCTTTACTATTGTTCTGCGTTCTTTTATAAACATGCTACGAATGAGCATGTTTTCTATCCTACAGAGTTCGGTAAAAATAACTACCTGTAATATAGAGCCAGTCACTTTATTCGATTATATTTCTATAATATTTGACCTGCTTCTACTACAAAAGAAAATCAATGTTAAAACAAACTGCAGCTGGTGGAATGTCAAAACACTGTAAGAAGATCAGAGAAAATGAATTGTTGCCTTTAGTTTCTTATGTTTAGATCCTTCACTTATATCCGAAGACCACTGTTGATTTCTTAACCTACTAAGGTCAGCACCTGTCAGTCTTATATTTGTTGTGCCACAATTCGTCAAGTGTTTTAACTGGTAAAAGGAGGGGAAACTGTCTGTGGAGAGATTGAGGGCGAGCGTGAGTGAGAGAGCATAAATGTATTTGCATTTAGCCAATTCAATACTTGAATCCATTGTCACAGTAGAATCAAACTATTTTATCTTTCTTACGAGATTTTCTGCAGCTACACTCATATCCATTCAATTTTCGACAGTCAGAAATGTTATGAAATTGTTGTATTTTTAAGTATATCTGCTTCTGATTTATCTTTCACGCATTATGCAGTAAAGAATATGAAAATTTACAATCTTTAGTACAGTCTATCAAATAATTTAGAAAAAAACTACTCAGAAATCACGTGATGGTAAATCACTCTGTAGTAACCGTCTTTCTTTCGTAATTGAAATAAGTCTATATGCATAGATTCAATTGGATGATACTGAAGAAAATGAACGTCAATTTCTTAATTTTGTATCTAATAATAGATTTTCTATTAGATTATAATTTCAAGTGCGTCAAAGTTTCCATCTCTCCGTAACCTTTATCCAAAGAATTTCTACATTTGTGTGTTCGCATTTATGTGTCTGCGTCCGCTTTATACATTTCTGCCGATGCATGTTTTGCGTTTGTTCGTTTTGTGCATATGTGAGTGATTGTTTACGTGTGTATAGATATATGGGTGCCAGCGTTAGCTAATAACATTGTTAACAATATTAATGTGGAAAAGTGATAAAGCTTTCAATTTATGTTCAATTTCAGGTAAAATGAAAACTAAAAGTGCTCAAAATTCTCTAAATTAGAAGCAGCTATTAAATCCACCCGCGCAATTACTTCCTGACTGGATAACTTACAATAGAGTGGTCACATCCTTTAACGTAGGGACAAGGTAAAGCAACTACGTGGCTAGCCGCGTCTGGTCTTTGAAAGATAGCGAAGCACCACATCTTTTCAAATTGTTAGTCCAAGAAGTTTCACATTGTTTATTCTCCTGCAAAACAATTAAAATAAAACAGTATAAACATTTAATAATCAAAATTATAAATAAGAGAGTTTTGTTCCTATTGCAATTGTTTTTGCTGATGGTGAAAATGATTCTAGCAATAGAGAATAAAGAGCAGTGATCCAAGAGATAGCAATGGTGAACTAGTTCACCACTACCTTCTCTCGAGGTGGCTGAATGTTCACGTCATTGGTGTATGTTGACGAGTGTCCTGCTCCCTCGTCTTGCGTCACGTTTGTCTGGCCACTCTTAAACTTCTCAATCCACTCATATACAATTCTTCTCAGTAGTGTACTGTCTCGCTACTGTGCTAAAAGCCTCCAATGAATTTCAGTACTTGACACAAATTTCGACGAAAAGAAATCGGATACTGCACTTTGTTCTTCTTTGGTGCACATTGCTAATGGAGCAGCCATGCTTACACTGTAAAACCAGAAAGGAAAATGGTGTGAGCAGACTAAAACTTCGATCATCTAATCACAATAGGACCAAATATAAGCGGACATGCGCAGAAGGTAGTGTGACAATAATAAAAAGATATGTGATGGTGAAAGTGCGGATAAGCTTTCACTTCCCATATGTATGTGTGTATCTGTTTGTGTGTGTGTTAGTGTGTGTGTGTGTATATGTATGCATTTGTATGTGTATTTATGTATGTATCTATTTATGTATGCATATATGTATTTACACGCATGTATATGTATGCATCAATTTATCTCTACATAACTATATAGATACACACATATATATTTATATACACACACATAAACACATACACACATATATATATATATTATACACACACATACAAATATATATATGTGTATGCATGTATGTATGTATGTATGTATATAGGCACAGCCATGGCTGTGTGATAAGAAGCTTGCTTCTCGTGTTCAGACTCCCTACGTAGCACCTTCGGTAAGTGTCTTCTGCCAATGATTCCTAGGTGGATTTGGTAGATGGAAACTGAAACAAGTCCGTCGTATATATATATATATATATATATATATATATATATATATATATATATATATATATATATATATATATAGGCAC
>NC_142940.1:13774717-13777217 GCF_046866305.1 Octopus bimaculoides | reverse complement strand
AATGAGATTTTTTTCGTTCTTGCTCCGCTTATTCTATTCACTTCTTCTATAGAACAGAATGGAATAAGTGGTACATGAAGCCGGAAAGCGTCGCTGAAGATGTAACAGATGTGTGATGAAGATGTTGGTACAAAGTACATCATTTAGAATGCGAACAATAATAAACAAGTGTAGAACGTATATATAGTGCGTGTATTTATTTGGCAAAAGATGTGATCATCGCGAAATACAACAATATCTGTTTCAACACACGGTTTCACATCAGGAATCTTGCAGCACAAATTCATGAACGTGTGTGTGCTTGTGTGTGTGTGTGTGTGTGTGTGTGCGCGCGCGTGCGTTTCTGTGTGTTTGTGCATGTCTGTGTGTTTGTGTGGTACGTACGTATGTATAGGAATTTACACACAGAAACACACGGTTAATAGATTACACAATCTGTCATTGACACTCGCGAAAATAGGTTCTCTGTTGCATTGAAGCCGATTACAAAAAGAAATGCTTAACCACGGAGCTATGCGTTCGATATGACTTTAAATGGAAACAAGTAAAACAGCAAATCTCACATCTCATTTCAATGCGCCTGAAGTTTGATCATAATCTTTGCAGTATATATAAATTAAGTCCGTCTTAATTATGTACTTATTAGTATTAATATTTAATGTCATCGAGCGTCATTAGCAAATGGCTGAGATAGAGTACGATCTCAATAAGTTTGGAAGTACGTAGAATTATTCCAATTACAATTTCCAATTAACATTATAAAACAATATATTCAAACACACTACACCGTTAGTTAGATTGAAACAATATTGAATGAGTAGCGCGATAAGATTCAATGTGAATGAGTCAGCTGTTTGCAATATGAGTTCAGCTGTCCTCTTCTTTTGTTTTAAATTTTATCTTCTATAATTACTATTTCTGAGAAATAAATTGAAACACCACCAAAGACACACACACACACACACACACACACACACACACACACACACACATATATATATATATATATATATATACACACACACCTACATATATATACATACACCCACACATACACACACACACACACATATATATATATATATAGAAGTTATTCACTTTTGCTAACATAATAACTTAACATAAAATAGTTTCTTTAAATATTTCATAGTCATTAGTTTCAATCGGATTGTATTTGCGTTGAAATGTCCATCACCTGTTCGAATCATATCTAAATTTTATCTTAATTATTCATTAATTATCATATTTCATAACCTATCACATCTTTCACTAATGGTAGTAGTATATAATGTTCTAAATTTTACAGAATTCACTAAGAAAATTTACATCAGTGATATCACATACATAAATTAATATTTGCTTTTATGAAGGCGGACAGCTGCTGACAGAAACGCTAGCACGCCAGGCGAAATGCTTAGTGGTATATCGTCTGCCGCTACGTTCTGAGTTCAAATGCCGCCGAGGTGGACGTTGCCTTTCATCCTTTCGGGGCCGATAATTTGAGTACCAGTTGCGTACTGGAGTCAAACTAATTGACTGACCACCTCCCCAAAAATGTCTGGCCTTGTGCTTAGAGTAGAAAGGAATATTCGCTTTTATGATATTTACTCATAACACTTTACATTCTGATCTCAAATCATGGTGAGATCCTAATTCGTGATAAAAGATAAAATAAAATAACAGTCAAGCGATAGATCGATTGTTACTTGTTTCCTCCAAATCACATGCGTAAACTTGTACCAGATGTTATAGTTGTCTATAGTTCTTCACTTCCATAAAGCAACAATAAGTGTCCTGTGAAGATATTATATATTTAGACGTGCTTTTATATATAGTTATTCCTAACGTATTGTGTAAGTTGAAGGCAAGTAGATTTAATAGAAAACCTATCTTTCAAACTGGCGTAGCTGGAATTTGTGCTGCGCTGTGCAGCAATTGAGGATGCTCTCAACATTCTTCTAGAGGTTTAAGGCATATTACAGCAGCCAAAACAACTTCCAGTCCGATAAAAAAATCTCTTCTGGGCTGGACGGCCCCCTCGCAAACATTTTACCCTAAAATACTCTAATGCTTTTCTACGTATATTAGGGATGAAAATTCTGTTGTCTCATTTAAAAGTATGAATATATAATAAGAATTAAACAGCGGGATAGAAAGAGATGTCGAAAAAGAGATTTCTGAAAGAATAATTAACGCGAAACCATATTTGAAAACAACAAAAACAAAAACGAATTGGATGAGCTCGATGAGAATGGTTTACAGGGGTGAAACATCTCTAATCCCTTGAAAATAAATGCAGTCACTACAGAGAATATAAATTTTACCATGGAGTTCGTATTTGTATCCGCTTAAGTATTACGTTCACGCGGTGAGTGAGATAAAAATCTTTACTAAGTACATTTCTAAACAAAAACTGTGTCAGCTAACAATAAATAAAGCTGTGCGAAATAAAAGCTGAAAATACTTGCTAGAATATTCCCCAGAGAGTATCATAGATATA
>NC_142940.1:13732217-13772217 GCF_046866305.1 Octopus bimaculoides | reverse complement strand
ATATATATATATATATATATATATATATATATATATATATATATATATACAAGTACATATATATATATATATATATATATACATATAGTATATATGTATACATATAAGCATTAAGTTGCACGAGAGCGAATCAAACTTATAAAATATATGCTCCTACCAAATCTGTTGACGGCCACATTCTTACGTGTGTCTAGTCACTCGTGTGTGTGTGTTTGTGTGTGTGTGTGTGTGTTTGCGTAGGCAGATAGATAGATAGATTGATAGATAGATAGATAGATAGATAGATAGATAGATAGATAGATAGATAGATAGATAGATAGATAGACAGATAGAAAAATAGATAGATAAATAGATAGATAGATAGATAGATAGATATCGATATAAATATAGATAAACCCACATTATACAGCACAAGGGAATGGGAAATGTCTTTTGAAATCAAATGATATGTATATTAGAGTACAACCGACATATCTGGGACAATTTCACTGCTGCACACCCATATACACACATCCCAGAGTATGATAAATAAAACATAATAGACATTTCAATGATTGACAAAATATTACGGCTGCTTTTTCACAGAAACTTCGACAGTTAATCTGTCTCCTCCCACTTCTTTCTTTCCTCACATCAGCATTCATTCACGGAAGTGAGTTTGCCGTATATTCTCTCTACACAAACACACCGATCATATTCCTCACTGCATCTTATTTCGTAAGATACTTCATTAAATATATTGCAATATTTCTCCCGAGAATAGAGATATTTTCACATTCTTTTCGCCAGGGAATTTATTTTGTTTTCTGCAGAATGTTTGTGATCAAGAAATATTTAACTGATCGTCAAACGCATCGCTTACATCGCATTCGGTTTTCTCAAAAGAACAGCTGAGAACGATACAAGTACTTTTACGAATAGAGATTTTTTTTTTTAACATTTTTATTTAATTTATTTATTTATTTTATTTTATTTTTCGTAATGGAGTGTGTGAACGGAAATAGCAAATCTCGTTCTAAATTGAAACTTTGAATAAAACATAATTTTTTTTTTCTTGTAAATACTCAACATGTTTATGCCTAATTCATAACTCTACCTCAAAAATCATGGACACAGTATTACTGTACTTACAGGGTGTTTGTGTATGTAAGCAAGTACACTCGCACACACACATGTATATGCAGACATATATAAATAAATGTGCATACGCACAGAGTATGAACACTGGAGTCAATGTAATCGACTTTTTTTCTTCTCCCCACGAAATTGTTGTCTCACTGCCAAAATTTGAAATCAGTATTTCAGAGCTGAGATTACCGTGTATTACAACCTAAAATACAATCATAAGTTTATTATATATCACTCATTTCCCCATCACTCTCTCTACTATCTCATTCACTTTCTGTTTCTAATGCTCACTTCTTCCTTCCCTCTTTCTCTCTCTCTCTCTCTCTCTCTCTCTCTATCTCTCTCTCTCTCTCTCTCTCTCTCTCTCTCTCTCTCTCTCTCTCTCTCTCTTCATGTACGTGTCGTTTATTCAATTAACCACTTTCCATCGATACAAATTTCATTTTATTTACCTTGGGCAAGTGTCTTCTACTATAGCCACGGGCCGACCAAAGCCTTGTGAGTAGATTTGGTAGACGGAAACTGAAAGAAGCTCGTCGTATATATGTATATATATATATATATATATATATATATATATATATATATATATATATATATATATATATATATATATATATATATATATGTGTGTGTGTGTGTGTGTGTGTGTGTGTGTGTGTGTGTGTGTGTGTGTGTGTGTGTGTATGTATGTGTGTGTATATGTTTGTGGGTTTGTCCCCCCGACATCGCTTCACAACTGATGATGGTGTGTTTAGGTCCCCGTAACTTAGCGGTTCGGCAAAAGACACCTATAGAATAAGTACGAGGCTTCCAAAGAATAAGTCCTGGGGTCGATTTGCTCGACTAAAAGGCGGTGCTCCAGCATGGCCGCAGTGAAATGACTGAAACAAGTAAAAGAGTAAAAGAGACCCTTTACGAATTGTAGATTGTCATTTATGCCACACCATGCCGCGCCTCTCGATCCAACAATGAAGCTTCTCTAATGATACTTAGCCTAACAGAAATATAAGGCAAGTCTCTATCAAATCATTTGCTATCGTCATAGAAAAGGAAGGACTTATTAAACAAAGTCTTCTGTACCAAATGTACCAAAGACGACGGATGGACACATGAACAAAGCCGCCACTTCTGTTTTTGCATTTTGGGTTGTCTAGATCGAAGACAAAGAAAAAAAAACACCATCAAAAACTGCGACTTATTGTCTTATGTTTGAAATAGAAAGCAATATCCACTTATCCAGTAATTATTTTAATACGTGATGTATTTTAGAAGTCTAGTTAGTTGTTTAATTTTCTTAATTAGAAGTATCCAACACTGGATGGCCACTTAATTCCCTTGGAACACACTAACAGCGATGCACAAGTCAAAAGTCTCCTTTGAGAATCAAAACCCTGATGTATATTTATATAGTTTTCATTCTCCTTGCAATCAATTCCCTCTTCGTATTGAATTTACATGACATTCACAAAGTTATAGACTCTTCACGTTCTTCCGAATGTATATTTATGATAGATGGAGGATTGGATATCACAACGCTTATATGCATTAAGAAGGCAATTCATACAGCAGATGTGAGCCGGCATAAGTAAAAATGTTTCCGCAAAATTGAATAATGTCATATAATGCATTAATATATTACCTAATGCTATATAGGCGCAGGAGTGGCTATAGGCGAAGAGTGGCTGTGTGGTAAGTACCTTGCTTACCAACCACATGTTCCGGGTTCAATCCCACTGCATGGCACCTTGGACAAGTGTCTTCTACTATAGCCTCGGGCCGACCAAAGACTTGTGAGTGGATTTGGTAGACGGAAACTGAAAGAAGCCCGCCGTATATATATATATATATGTGTGTATATGTATGTGTGTTTGTGTGCCTGTGTTTGTGCCCCCCCACTATCGTTTGACAACCGATGCTGGTGTGTTTACGTCCCAGTAACTTAGCGGTTCGGCAAAATAGACCGATAGAATAAGTACAGTCTAACAAAGAATAAGTCCTGGGGTCGATTTGCTCGACTAAAAGCGGTACTCCAGCATGGCCGCAGTCAAATGACTGAAACGAGTAAAAGAGTAAAAGAGTAATGACTATACACACTGCCGATTATTTATAACTATAAATTATTTTTGTTTCAAATTTTGGCACAAGGCCACCACGTTCAAAGGAAGGAGCAGGTTGATTATATCGACCCCAGTGTTCAATTAGTAATTATGTTATCGACACCAAAAGGATGAAAGGCAATGTCGATCCATGAAGAATTTTGAACTCAGAACGAAATGCCGAAATGCCGAAATCTGAACCTAGACGAAATACCGATAAACATTTTGCTTTGCGGAGTAGCGCATCTGCCAGCCCGACGCCTTACTATTTGTTATCTTGGTTTCAAATTTTGGCAAAAGCCCAGAAAACTTGGAGGAGGGGGTAAGTGAATTACACCGACCCCATTTGTCGATTTCTACTTATTTTATAGACCCCGAAAGAATGAAACGGAAAGTGGACCTCGGCGGAATTTGAACTCAGAACGTACACACAGTTGCAATGCCGATAAGAATTTAGCTCAGCGCCCTAACGACTCTGCCAGCTCACCGCCTTATTGTTATATATTATACTGGTTTCAAATTTTGGCATATGGCCAGCAAGTTCGGTGGAGGGGACATGTCGATTATATAGACACGCGTGTTCAAATAGTACTTATTTTATTGAACCCGAAAGAATGGAAGACAAAGTGGACCGTGCTGGAATTTGAACGCAGAACGTAAGAAATACCGCTAAAAATTTTGCCCGGCGTAGTAACGATTCTACCAGCCCACCACCCTTTTACTATTTATTATATGAACACATGATTACGAATGTTAAGAGTAGATGAAAAGTGATAGCCAGGTTCTTTGAGGATAAAGAGCAAACCGTTTTCTAGTGGCGTTTAAGAGAAGGGTGTAGAACGATGGCATGATATATACATTTGTACACAGTAGTAAGCCGAAACTTGGGGGTATACTGCGTGGACAATCAGCTCGTGAATCAAGGTTCGAATCTACAAATATTAGAAAGGAAAATTCTAAATTCTAAGTTGCAAAACCCGTAATTCACTGTCGAAGTAGCCGAGACTATTAGAATGATATGAATGTTATGTAGATTGGTGTCCAAAATTTGAGCTGATGAGAAAGATAACTGTGATTCATGACATGAAACCAGATTCCCAACGTGATACGAAATCTAATATCATTATTCAGTTCATGGATGTGCTGTTCCTCCCAAGCAACCTTTGCAGTAATGATTTTACTTTCTTGAGATCTATTTTTCTCTTGACTAATACAGCTAAGTTTTATGGATGGGCATAAATGAGTTGTTACATTTCATGCATTTTTAATGACATTAAGGAATAGGTAAATATTCCCACAGCGAGACTCAATACTACGCTATGTTGTTGGCTTGTTTGAAGGTTACAGCGACCTCCTTCTAAATGTTGCACACATCTACGCTGCTGAGCTAACTTATTGTCGCCTTCTATTAAACCATATAAATTTTCATACAACGGAGTTTATTGGTTAATTAGTTAATTAGATAGACATATAGAGAGTGTCAGACAGACATAGATAGATAGATAGATAGATACATACATACATATATAGATAGATAGATAGATAGATAGATAGATAGATAGATAGATAGATAGATAGATAGTATAGGATAGTTGACTGGTTATTTAGTTGGTCGTTTTGTTTGGTTAGTTCGTTAGGTAATTATTTAATTCATTAGTTAGTTTCTTAATACTTTGTTAGGTAGTTAGGTTGGTATGTATGATGATGTTTAAGAAGCAAACATCGCACAAATTCATCACTGAATGCTCAACCCATTTGATTTGTATATGTGAATAATTCATGCGACACACCAACTAGAAGAGTTACTCGTCAGAACGACAAAATGTCTCTCTTGAGCTATCTATACTTCCAGTTAAAAAAAAAAAAAATTTAATTACCACTGCATAAAAATATTGCTATTAGATTTCGGCACAAGGCCAGACATTTCTGATAAGGGTCTGAGTTGATTGCTTGACAATTATTTACTACTGTTTATTATATTGTCTTCAAATTTTGGCAGAAGTCCTGCTACTCGACCCCAGTGCTCAACTGGTTAGTTATTTTCTCGAGCCAAAAGGATGCAAGACAAAGCTACTCCTGTGGAATTTGAACTTAAAAGGTAACTGACACTCCGTCGGTTACGACAACGAGGTTTCTAGTTGATCCGATCAACGAAACAGTTTACTCGTGAGATTAACGTGCTAGTGACTGAGCCCTCCACAGACACGCATACCTCTTTACATAATCTCCAGGGAGATTCAGCATGATACAGAGTGTAACATGGTTGGCTCTTGAAATACAGGTACTACTCATTTTTGCCAGTGGACTGGAGCAATATGAAAATACAGTGTCTTGTTCAAGGACACAACGCACCGCCGGAAATCGAACTCGCGACCCTATGATCGCGAGCCGAATACCCTAACCACTAAGCCACGCTCCTTTACACTCGGAAGGTAAAGACGGGCGAAAGGTCCAGTGTACTAACGGTTCTGTTAGATCGCCGCTTTCCGCCGGATAATTATATCAAAGCGCAGAATGTATCTTTTATAGATTCTGCCTGTTGCAAGTGACTGGATGGGAATGGTTAAGTTGTTGTTGTTGTTGCAAATAACTATTGTATATTGGCCCAATACGAACTCGCCTTAATGCATTGGTACAAGTTTTATTTTACATCGCGTTGAATGAATTGAACAGACGTACTAGTAGGAAAAAGACAATGTTAGAAGTTTTTTGTAGATGTTAGTAAATTGTAAGTTGATGCATTGGAAGAAGAGAAATACAGCAATACCTTACTTTACGAAGACCCGCACTACAAGACCCCGGGTTTACTAGTTTTAATTTTCATGCATAACGTCCAAATTTAAAACGAAGTGCAAAAGTTTCTATTACCAAAACAAATGCTTCTGTGTGTTACCAAGAAATTTATAAGGAGAAAGGAAGCTTCTTCTAAGCAAACAACTCTAGACTTATTTTTTTTTTAGAATAAGTCTACAAGTCCGTTTACGAGTGCTTGTGAATCGGCGATAGTGCGCTACTCTAGTGCGAGTTAAAGTGATTCAGAATACGATTGTAATAATAAATTGTGTTTATTATAAATAATCTTGACATTCTTTTTACTTTACGTTTTATGAACTGTCTCTGAGAATAAATTAACGCGTATACCGAGGCATTACTGTATGTTGTTTTCTTTCCATAACATTACGAGTTATCAGCCTTATTGTATTTTATACTCAATTGTCATTCATATACTCCACTGCAAATATTTTCGCTTGCAAATATGACTGTCCAATGTCATTGTTTTGTCTATTAATATCATTGTTTTGTCTAGGGTTTGCGCGACACGGCATACAACTGGAATACTTATTCAAAATAAATATATATCTAAAGTCAGCGGCCTAAGCTGTCAATAGATAACAATTTTTTTTAAAGTTTTGTTTTCTATTTTGCCGTAAATTATGCGAAATAAGAAACGCTATATTTCTAGCAGTCTTTTGTCCCATACTTACATCAATTTGCTGTCGTTTTTTATCTTTCAGTTGGTTGCTCGCATTGTCAACAAAACAATGCACCTAGAAGATATTTACAAGATTTCGTACTTGCTTGTTATTTCTCGTCAGCTTATGTGAATCTCTAACAAATGTGACGACATACCAATGTCTTTACAACTCCCAAGTGTTTTCTTTATGCAAATGTTGAATACTCTTCGTTTAATGATTTCAATTGAATGACAGACACATTTTCCACTTAACAGGACACCGTTCTCTTGCATAAACTGTTCCACTTTGATATATTACATATTCATTTGAAATAGGTAAACAGAGCCAGTACAAAATTTCAATCAGTTCTATCGCGAAATCCCACCGGAAGATACACGTACACACATACATCCATCCATACATACATAAATAGATACATTCACACACACGCACACACACACGCTCACACACACACACATATATAAATACGAACTATAGCTTTTTTCTGATAACTAATCAAAGTGGCTACAGTACAAGTTTCGTTCCCAGCAGATGTATATTGGATATGTAATAAAGAAAAAGGAAATCATATGCGTTAATGACAATTCTTGCCAAATGCATGGGAAACAACTCAGTTACTGAAATTGATTGGAATTTTGAAATAGGGTCAAATAGCTAATAGAAAACCGTAAGTTGTCTATGATTGAAGAATGATGAAACAGAAATGAAAATAAAAACTTCATCTTCATTTAGTTGGATTTAATTACATTCTAACATAAACAAATACATAAATTGTAAAATAAAAATAAATATGCAAATGAATAATAAATATTAAAAAAAAATCTTATCATTATCTTTGTTTAGTTACATTCAATTGCTGCTCAAATGTTTTTGGCTGAAATTATACAAATAGATAAATATCTTTTATCAAGAAAAACTAATATGATTTGATGGAAGATGTTATCGTTTTGACCATTAGATTGAAATATTTCACCAACTAATTTAGGTGTAATTATTTCTTGAAAAGCAGTTTATACCACAAAAAGTCGGAATTAGATATTTGTTACATGTCACTTTTTTTTTTGTATACACAGTTATATTTTTTTATGTCTAATAATTGTTGAAATTATTTTAGGTTTTTAAAGCTTTTTATGTTTTGTTCTCTTTTTCTTTTTTTTTTTTTTTTCGTTTTACAAGTTAATTAAAAATCTTCGTTTAATATATTAGCGAACATTTGCCGATGGCATTCATGTCAATAACCATTGCTCTTCGGAAATATACTTCTAAATTAGATGAGTAAAATTTAAACGCAATAGTCTGCGAGCACAATTAACTGTCTTGGTTTAAATAAAATGGCACCATGCCAATACGCAAATTGCTAGAAAGAAACGTAAAAGAAAAATAACAAAAAACTAAATAAGCAAAGAAAAAATAAATAACGACTGGAAATAGGAGGCATAAATTTATTATGGTTTACTTTGTAATTTTACACCACAATTTGCAAGAAAGAGTAACAAGATATATTTGGACTAAAATCTTATTGTCATATGAAAAGACACATTTCGTATAACGTCAGCTCGGACCATATTGCTTTTGATTAGAGTTTTCCACTCTTAGAGGTTCCTGGAGATGAATGATGACACTACTATGATAAGAAATCCGAACCTAAAAGGATAATCTAGGTCAGTGGTCCTTAACCTTCTTTATATATATATATATTTTGTTTTTGGTAACACCATTCCTTTTTAAGTAGTTGTTATGCCTAGCGGCCACAGAAATGTGTACAGTAGTATCACGACTAAAATAACTTTACATGGATGATAATTTATAAATTTTACCCCAAAAAGCATTTAACAGTCAGTGAAATGATAAAAAAAAATTAATGACGACAACAGTTGTAAAATTACTTTATACATTGCAAGTTAATGATTTCCATGTGCTTGATGAGATTTAGCTAGATAGATTTTCTGTATCAACACCTAGAAAATCGGTGTTCATTTGATTTACTAGAAATTGCAGTAAATTCTATAAATTTCATCAGGTGATGCATTTCTAAAAACAAGAGAAAGTAGAATTGTCATTAAGTGATATACTTCAGAGGACATCAAGCGTGAAGAAATGTAAACATGATCGTCGTGAGTGCAAATCTTCATAGTAAATTTGACCAGTCGTAAATGACAACCTTTACAGCCTCAGCAACCTCAAAAACACAAATACAAAAGGAACCAATCATGAAAACCTGTTGATCTCAGGGAATATATGGACTCTGGTGATCAGTGCCTCTTATTGGAATCTTATCAAGCGATTTCGAAATTTTATAGGATCTCGGATAATTCATTTACCGCTGTACAACGTATAAACACCATATCCGTCATACTTCTTTAAGACCCTTGATCCTGGACATTTTGTTCTTTATTTTGCATCCTTATTTATTATGCAGGTATTTATGATGACTGACAAAACTTCTCTTTGTGTCTGCCCTGCTTACACTTAATAGCAGGCGGTAGAGGACCAAACTGGGTTTGGTCTGCCTTTTGCGTTTTTCATTTATCCATTTAATTTCTACGATGTACTGTTACAGATATTGCTGTACCAGTTGAGAAATTATGAAAGAAATTACTCAGTACATTTTGTACTTTGAGAGAAAGAATATGTGCTACATGGTATAGCTCTCACATATATAATTGAGACACCTGGTTAGTGTAGTGTTTAACGAAATGAGGCTAAAAAAAATAAACAATAAAATTACTGTTTCTTCCTTTGTAAATGTGCCTACACATATTTAGCTTGTATTTTGCTTGAAAAGCAAGTTTAAGTGCGTTGATCATAAAAGCAAATCAATGTTCGTTACAGACAAATACGTTTAACAAATTGAACAGGACTTATATGATCAAAGGCATATCATACATGACGGTCTCGTGTTTTTTTAAACTTATGTTGGTAGTTGTATGCTCATAGAAGTCATGCCCAAGCTTTCCAGTGTTGTGTTCCAAAACGATAGATTGACCTGGGGTTACACAACAACAATGTTAACACTTAAACTCATCGTTTTCAGAACGGAAAAATTATTTGTGGCAATTCTAACCGTGTCTCAGTGAAGCACTGTTAATACTGATTTATCATGTTAGCACAATTCTATTAATGTGTAGCGTATGGTCAATTTAATTGACCTCAGCAAATTATTGATGCATATTTTATCAACCCTCAACGACTGAATGAATTGCTGAAACCACTTTCGTGTAAAGGACTGTAACTAAACATCATTCATGATTCAGAAGCAATTCGTTCATTTTTGCTTCACCACTACCACCAACATCACTACCACCACCACTTCTACTAACATTAGCATCAGCAGGTACAAGTTCGATATAGTAATTTTCCTTCGTTTTCACTGTTACGTCTTGTATGGAAAAATTTGTTAGTGTCAGAAAAATATTTTCAGGTATTTGCTCTAGCACTGTACGGTCTGAGTTCAAATTCCACCGAAGGCAAATTTGGTGGAATAATATACCAGACAGATATTCGGTACAACGCTTTCTCATCAGTTGAAAATCTTCGTAGCTCCACTGAGTAACGTATGTGACTATCAACATGTTTAACTCTGTCTCGTAGCGATTTCGTAGATACCTATATGTTTGTGACCTATGGTCGAGTTGTTTTTTTGAACTATAGTCAAAGCACATAATATCAATGTGTAATTTTCGTAAATTTTCAAACAAAAGAATAACAAAACAAATTATTCGTCATCGGTTTCAACATTAAATTCTGACATGCATCATCAACATAATTCCTACACGTAAAATTCTAGTGTAAATTATTGAATATATTAGACACATATAACCTTAACGCACATAATTCACAGTCCAAATCAGCATGTCACAATCTGGCAAAACTGGACTTCCGAGCTCCAAGTGCTCTCCAAAACATAATCGGGAGAAGAATAGTACGATCATTGAAAGTTTAGTGCTATTATATATTACATGTCCACTAAAAAAACATGAAAAGACATGCATGACATTGACGGGTAATGAACTTAGAACGTTCAAAGCTGGAACCATAGTATCAAACGATTCCATACGACATATTCGTTGTTCTTCCAGTTCATCTCCGTAAAAAATAATGATAAAGAAAGGGAATAGGAAGAGGGGCACGAAGGGAGAGGAGCAGGATGAGTACGATTTGAAGGAAAATAACGAAACGAACGGCAAATGGAAAACTAACAATAACATGAGCCTGAACTGTATAAACATCTGAACAAATAAATGTGGATTAAATTTAAACTGATAGGTTCAAAAATTCCTAGGAAAACATATTAATTGAATTCTTTTTTGTTCTTTCCGTCTTAGTTTAGCTTCCATTATTTCGTTTTAATTTATTGTCCCTGTAATCTATCAGTCGATTTTATTTTATACTTGACTAACATTAACTGAGAACATGCTCAATTTAGATTATAACTGAATATGTTTTTTTCCTGTATTTTTTAAAACTGTTTTATCAATGTTGTTGCCACTGTTATTAGTATTAGTGTAACTGGTTAGTATTACTTTTTTTTCTTATTTGCATTGTTGGTTAAGAAACAAGTATATCTATTCTGTTTTCTTTTGCAACAAAACTTCTCCAGATAATTAAAGAAAGATTTAATGGTAGACACAAAACAACAGCAAAAAAACACAGTAGAAGTAGAAGCTAAGATGGACATATATTTAATAAAAAGAAAACACTTAAAATAATATAAAAACACTAACAGACATTCGGAAAACTACAAATGTATTTATCAGAGACACAAGATGAAACCGATATGTAAATAAATAAAAACATTTAGAAATAAATTTACCCATTTGTTTTTCTAATCTTTCTTCCGATAAAGGCATTAACAGTCAACTAGATTTTCTCTCTTTATCACTTCAGCCATGAAAATCGCTCTATATGTGTATGTATAGCCTATCTGTACGCATATGTGTATGTCACATATATACGTTGATATATACACACATATATATGTATATATATATATATATATATATATATATATATATATATATATATATATATATATATATATATACGTATAAATACATACATATGCATATGTACATTGTATGTATGTATATATATATATATATATATATATATATATATATATATATATATATATACGTATGTATATATGCGGTTGTATATGTGTGTGTGTCTGTATGCATGTATCTTTATATGTTTATATGTTACCTTGATGCACACAAAACTAGGCAGTACAATTCTAGTTCATTTAAGCGAGATTTTTAATCTCTGAGAGTGCAGAACAAAGACATAACATAGACTGTGCTATGAATTTATGTCTAAATGCATTACACAAAAGAGAAGAATGAATTACAGATATACCACAGAACAGAAAGTACAGAGTATTTACCACAATTTACATCGAGGCACATCTAGAATTTCCAGAAACGATTCGCCTACATTCATTTCTCATTTTCCTTCCTTTTATCTATCTATCTATCTATCTATCTATCTATCTATCTATCTATCTATCTATCTATCTATCTGTCTGTCTGTATGTCTGTCTGTCTGTCCGTCTGTCTGTTTGTCTGCCTGTCTCTCTGTATGTATCTCTGTCTATCTATTTATCCGTTTATCTATCAATCTAACTATCAATGTATTTATCTCTCGCCCTCCCATTTTCTCTCTCTCCCTTTGTATCTCTCTCTGTATATATGGATTGTTTCGGTCATTTGACTGCAGCCATGCTGGAGCACCGCCTTTAGTCGAGCAAATTGACCCCAGGACTTATTCTTTAGAAGCCTAGTACTTGTTCTATTGGACTGTCTCGCCGAACCGCTAGGTTACGGGGACGTAAACGCAACAACATTGCTTGTCAAGCGATGGTGAGGGGGGACAAACGCAGACACACATACAGATAGGTACATGCATATATATATATATATATATATATATATATATATATATATATATATATATATACGACTGGTTTCTCTCAGTTTCCGTCTACCAAATCCACTCACAAGGCTTTGGTTGGCCCGAGGCTATAGCAGGAACACGTATCCAAGCTGCGATGCCGTGGGACTGAACCGGGACCATATATATATATATATATGTGTGTGTGTATGTGTGTGTGTGTGTGTGTGTGTGTGTGTGTGTGTGTGTGTGTGTGTGTGTGTGTTGTGTGTGTGTAGAGAGAGAGAGAGAGAGAGAGAGAGAGAGAGAGAGAGAGAGAGAGCTTGTTCGAGCAAATGCATCTAACCAAGGGGCATTTCTTCTTATGCTCTTTATCCCCTTTCTTCTCCTCTTTTCTCCAACGTAATATAGACATCATTTCCATGTGGATGTTGCGTTAGAACACAAATACTGCAATATTTACCATGAGAGAAAACGCTCATAAGTTTATATGGTGCATAAATAGACAGCATTGCTATTGCCAGTGGCAGATAAACAAACGCTATCTCCGTCGGTCCCACTATCAGATCACGATTCTTTGGTCTGCCCGAATCTACACTAGAAGACGCTTACTGAAGGGGCCACACAGTGGAACGAAACCCGGAACCATTTGGTTGGGAAACAAACTTCTTACCACACAGCTACGCCTCCGCCTACATGATAGATATAATTATGGAACAGGCTAGCTGGTATTTGAAAATATACTGTGAGAGGAATATAGCAAATAAATTATTTCATAATAACGATAAACAATGCACAACAAAAAGCGTGCCATGTTAGATAAAATATACAAGTTTTGAAGTACTTCAGAATAAACCAACGAGATAAATGTCCCATAGCTTGTGGCGCGCCGAAATTTAATTTATATTTTAACTGAAAGCATTTGAACGGTGTCTAGGACTGTTTATTAAGTCTAAAATATTCAGAAAATCTGCAGTTGCCTTCATAGATTGTGTTATCACTCTGCTCCATTTATGAATAGCCATTCTATATAATTGCCTTTTAATTCTCTGCTCCAATATGTTGTCGACATTGTTGTCATTATTTCTCCAAATGTACTTTGAGTGCTTTGTAGATACATTTACAATTTAATTGTCAAAAGGAACAACAATAACAACTTTAACAAAATACATCCGGAAACAAATGCAATTAACTAATAGGTAAAATACAGAAATAAAGCAGATCATATAAAACTATAGCGAAACAAAACATGCGGTTAAGTTTATAATAATCTGGTCTACACAAGCTTTCGTGGAATATGAGGTGAGAATATTTTGCACGTTGCAGTCATCAATTTCTTAAAGACCTACAGAGACCTTCCGTAGAGATCAGGCGCATTGCACAGGATTCTACAGTTTTCAATGAGGGTGAAATAAAACGCTTTTCTTGTACTATTTGCCAATTTCATACGGCTGAAACAGTTCAGTAATGGAATATTATGTAGCGTAATTACTTTGTAATAATACATCTAAATATTTCTGTACTTACATTTATAAATGCGTGCATATATATATATATATATATATATATATATATATATATATATATATATATATATATATATATATATATATATATATATATATATATATATATATATATATATATATATATATATATATATATATATATGTATACAGAGAGAGAGAGACAGAGAGAGACACACAGACGGATAGATAGATAAATAGATATACATACATATATATGTGTATGTACGTATGATTGTATATATATACATATATATATATATATATATATATATATATATATATATATATATATATATATATATATATATATATATATATATATATATATATATATATATATATATATATATATATATATAAATGAGAATGTGTGTGTGTGTGTGTGTGTGTGTGTGTGTGTGTGTGTGTGTGTCTGTGTGTCTGTGTGTCTGTATGTGTGTGTGTGCGTGTGTGTGTGTGTGCGTGTGCACCCGAGGGAAGAAGGAAGAATGTTGTCAACCAAGAGGCACTCCAATGATAACAACGGCAACTTCAACTGCTCCAATTTCAATTCCGCAATTTTTTCATCTTCCTGCCAGCCCACGTAAGTCCAGTCTTGCTTTGCTCTCCCTACTAACCCACCATGACATTCTTTTTTTTTTCTACCAAGATCCGTCGCCCAAACACCCCTTCGTACCCACTCCTTCCTCTTTTTTATGTCTTCGTTTCTCTCTTCGCGTCGTTCTCTGGCCGGGTGAAACCGATATACATACATACATATTTTATATATATATATATATATATATATATTTATAGGTAGATGGATAGATAGATTGATAAAGATATATAGATATTTACATATATACACACCTACATTTATACATACATACATACATACATATGTACGTACGTGTGTACATACATACAAACACCTATATGTATATTCTCATAAGTACACAAATATGGAAGGTGTCTATGAATCGCCGCGCGTAGATATTACAATTCTTTGTAACATGTTAAATATGAGTGTGTGACTACATGTGTCTGTACGTATGGCGACAGAACTGCAGAAGGACATACAGACAGTGCGACAAACAGACGGATCAATACATGAAATAGATAGAAAGCAGAGAAAAAGACAGAATAAGAGAGAGGCAGACAGAGAGATAGACTGGTGAACAGTGAGATAGTGGTTGGTATTCGCTCGTTTATTTTCTTTGATCGGTACTCGTTGGTAACATATTTATTTCTATATTTTCTTGTTTTCCTTCTGACGAAGTTATATATATAACATTTTATTTTTCCCTCTTTTTGAGGGCGATGCTAGTAAGAATAAAGTGTTGTTATCATGTCTTTGAAACAGATACACATTACAAAAAATCTGCTCACGTTATATTATATACTACTACTACTACTACTACTACTACTACGTAGATACTACTACTACTACTACTACTGATAATAATAATAATAATAATAATAATAATAATAATAATGATAATAATAATAATAATAATAATGATAATGATAATAATAATAATGATAATGAAAATAATAATAATAATAATAATAATAATAATAATGATAATAATAATAATAATAATAATAATAATAATAATAATAATAATAATAATAATAATAATGAAAATAATAATAATAATAATAATAATAATGATAATAATAATAATGATAATAATAATAATGATAATAATAATAATAATAATAATAATGAAAATAATAATAATAATAATAATAATAATAATAATAATAATAATAATAATAATAATAATGATAACAATAACAACAATAATAATAATAATAATAATAATAATAATAATAATAATAATGATAATAATAATAATAATTCTTTGTCGTTCACAAGGGCTTAAACGTAAAATACAGAATGTGTCATACAACAGTGGTCACAAATCCTGATGTACTTATATACACGGCAGAACACACGCGAACACACACAAAGATCTAGCCACACTACACACATAAACAAGACAATCACAAATACACAATTATATAAACTCGCAGACATATGTACATATATATATATATATATATATATATATGTGTGTGTGTGTGCCTGTGTGTATGTATGTATGTATTTATGTATGTATGTATGTATGTATGTATGTATGCATGTATGGATGGATGGATGGATGGATGTATGCATGCATGTATGTAAATAGGTGCTTCATCGAATTCACGATACACTATAGTAATACATACATAAAAAAAAATGACAGACAGAAGCATTAATGAGGTTTGTCTGTCTACAAATGCAGGAGAAGCCTTTATCTAGGTAGATTCGAGGTGACCCTTGTTCCAGTACACCTTCCGCTCAAGATCATCGTCCGCAAATTAAGCTATACGAAATTTCCCGAAATCTTAATAATATTTCTTGAGTTGCTGACAATATAAGACATTGTGTCTTCTACAAAGTTTTGGTATTCGGTCTTATCTCTCCTTCAATGTAAACAGCTTTTATAGTTATGTGGATTTAACCACAAGATTTACAAAACGCATGCCTAACCATTTGGTTAAATACGAAGTTCAAGCCCCTTCGGAGATGTTGTTTCTAGAGTTATCCAGCCTCCTAAATCCCTTACATATATAAACGCTAATTTTTTTCTCTGTTGCTACGACGTGGTTCTTTTATGGATTTAGGTTGAGTTTCTACGTTTTACCACTCACTTTCAATACCTCCTTACCTTAAGATCATTCAATAAAGCCACGTATCCTGATCGGTAGAAGTAAGATCACACGATCCACCTTCACCTCACACATACTCACATATGTGTTTGTGTGTGTGTGTGTGTGTGTGTGTGTGTGTGTGTGTGTGTGTGTGTGTGTGTGTGTGTGTGTGTGTGTGTGTATGTATGTGTGTGTGTGTGTGTGTGTGTATGTGTATGAGCTTCTTCTAGCATATTGACAGACCGGTCACTGGTCAATCTTATATACACAAGTACTATAATCTTTTTAGGATCTCCCAAAAAATTTTTTGATGAACCTTCTGATTGTTTTAATATGCTAGTTTCCTGGTATTAAATTGATATTAATTAATATCGAATTTTTACCATATTATGTTAATTAACCATAATCACATTTCTCAAAGCTGGTAAATCCAAAGCAGAAATTATTTTCTGCAGAGATATTTTCCGGATTCAGCGCGCCAAAACAAAGACTTTTGAATTTTAATCTTTATAATGGATAGAATCACGTGCACGCTTTCACTAGTTGAAGACAACTAGCACGAGATTCTGTTCGATTGTAAAAATATCGGCAATCTGTACTGAAGATAAATAGATACTTTTATTTTGGAAGTATTAATTTTGAAACTATAGTCTGCAGATAATCGAGGTATGTACAATTTTCACTGGTCTAGCCTGCCTGTTTTTGCTCCGCTGAATCCGTATTTGAGAATTTTTTAAGTGAGCTTCTTCTAGCATATTGACAGACCGGTCACTGGTCAATCTTATATACACA
Source organism: Octopus bimaculoides (assembly GCF_046866305.1). NCBI lineage: Eukaryota > Metazoa > Mollusca > Cephalopoda > Octopoda > Octopodidae > Octopus > Octopus bimaculoides. The sequence goes on along the minus strand of NC_142940.1, from coordinate 13,754,619 downwards.
AGTATATATATACATAGATAGATAATATATATATATATATATATATATATATATATATATATATATATACTAGCAGAGATACCCGACGTTACTAGGGGTTAAAATGATATGGTCTTTCTCTCCCTATCTCTCGCTCTCTTTCCCTCTTTCCCTTTCTCTTTTTTCTACTGCCAAACAGTTAATGATTTAGGATGAAAAATATTAATGTATGCCTTTTTACTCTATAAAGTATTTTCTCTTCGTAACAAACATTATAGAATGCTGAATTTAAACTTAATTTATTTGTCTCAGCTGATGCAGTGCTGGCGATTGCAAAGGAGGGTGGAAAATCACTAAATATTGCTATATTATAAGATTATAAACATTAATAACTTTATTTTATGTAGCAGACAATGGCAAGACAATGTCTTCTTATCTTAGAAGATAGTGTTTCCCCAACAATGATAAATTCATCAGGAACACAGCATATGTATATGTATGTATGCATGTATGTATTTATGTATGTATGATATATATCTATGTGTATGCATGTGCTTATCTATGTGTATATATAGATATGTGTGTGTATGTATGTATGTATATATGTGCAGTACATTCTGTTCTTCTAAGCGGAGCAAGAGCACACTCGAGGACGGAAAGTGTCGCTGAAAAGATCACATATGTGTGACGAAAGATTTCCGGACAATGAACATGAGTTAAAATCAAGAACAGTAATATGCGATTATATATATATATATATATATATATATATATATATATATATATATATATATATATATATATATATATATATATATATATATATATATATATATATATATATATATATATATATATATATATATATATATGGCTATGTGGTAAGAATCTTGCTTCCCAACAACATGAATCCTAGTTAAGTCCCCCCGCGTGGAATATTAGGCACGTGTTTTCTGATATAGCCTCGGGTCAAAAGAGACATGTTGTGAGTTGATTTGGTAGAGATAAACTGAAAGAAGCTCGTCGTGTACATTTATATATATTTATGTGTATGTTTTGTGTCTGTGTTTGTGCCCCCACCCCACATCGTTTGACGGCCGATGGTAGTGTGCTTATGTCCCCGTAACTTAGTATTTCGGCAAAAGACCGATGGAATAAGTACTAGGTTTACCTATAGTAAGTCCTGTGGTCGAATCTTTGGTCTAAGTCCCTTTACGTTGGTGCTCCAGCATTGGTTGCTGTCAAATGACTGAAAAGTGTAAAAGAATAGATAGATAGATAGATAGATAGATAGATAGATAGATAGATAGATAGATAGATGTGCGTGTGTGTGTGAGTTCATGTGTGTGTATATAGTAACAAGTACAAGTCGAAACTGGTTCTGTCTTAATTCAAAATGTGCTAGAAATTCAGAATTTGAATATTATGGTTAGGAATGATTGATATGGTAAGCTGAACAAACATCGGTGTAAACTTATACAGGCGCCTATCACGAATAATCGACACTATCAATTATACACATAGTCACAAAGAGACCGGCAATATAAACAACTATTGCCTATAACTGCCACTAAATACCCATCAAATAGTTGCTTACTTAAGCCATTCGTATAAGAAAAACTATGGTTGAGCATGTGGCTAAAAAATAAAACTATTTGTAAATTATTTAGCTTGGGTGGGTGTGATTGGAGCAAAAATAACAATTCGTACGATAATTGTAGTTGATATTGCAAGTTAGCAAAATATTTGTAATTTATAATTGTTATTTCCTTTCAAACGGAATTTTTAGTAATCGGTGATATCTGTTATTGTTAGTCTTTCATGCCAGGTCAGACTTCAGCCTGACCTGTTGGTTATTTAATGACTGATGATGTTTACACATGGTGTGCGCCTTTTTTATATTTATGAGTTTCTAAGAGTTTCATACATGGGAGATGTGGTCTAGTCAGCTTTTAACAACACGCCTAATGTCTCCAAGCAGTCTGCTGGCTCTGAGTACATGGCGTATAAAATTTAAAAATTGGGACAATAGAAAAGAAGAAATCACGAGAAAAAATATCAGAGGAAGTTAAATGCAAAATATAGAAGGGAGAAAATGGAACAGAAAAAGAAAAAAAAAAGGAGATGCATGATAAACTCCGTCGAATATGAGGCAGAGCTCAACGCAAAATTAACAAGTTACAAAGCGAATTTCTTAAACACAAAAACGTTTCTAGTATTAATATAGCTTCCTCTAATCTATGGATGTATCCGCACACTACCACTACCACAACCTTTATCTTCATCATCATCATCATCCTCATCCTCATCACTACCACCACCACCACCATCATCATCTCCGTCATCCATAAGAACTAACAACAGCAACAGCAATAATAACACATCATTTAATACATTACCACTGTTTCCATAAACCAATCACTATCATCAATTAAAACCACTCTTTAGCCGAAACACACACACGTTCATTCACAAATACACGTATATGTGTGTGTATGTATATTCAATATAGGTATGTATATTTGTATATCTAGCTACATATATATGTGTGTGTGCATGCATGTGTGTGTGTATGCGTGTACATGTATATGTAAATATACACGTACATAAACACACACACAAGCACACATTCCCTGAGATTCCTCATCAGTCCTCCGCATCATTTCCACTGACGACACCACAGTCTCTACTGATATTTACTGTCACTGTTTTCGATGGTTATCATTTATTTATAAAAAACCGTTAGTGTCACGAATGCCTCCAACACCTCTATAAACCGTAATGCCATTCTTATTTATCCTGTCTGCTTCTAACTTTCATATCACTGATGTGTCTACTATTTTATCGGCTTTAATGCAAACTCAAGAAGTGAGCCTCTACGTAACGGTTTGACCTGCTATTAAGAGAAACCAAATATTCCTCAAATCGGATGATCCAGAGTTAAATAATAATATTAATATGAATAACTGTAGAGTAATTTTCCTCTCCCTGCTTAGTCAATCGTCTTTCTGGAATTATCTCCCTTACCTCACTCTAACCACACTTGAGTATCTTTACATTGCGACATGCGATAGACTATTCTTACCTGTACAAAAGAACAGGTCGGAGAGTGATGGCAAGAACGTATTTGATTTTAGGCATACTTAATCATAGCTGACTTGCTGTAAAATAGTTACAATTGTATAACTTTCATGGGCATTTTCAAGTAAACGCTCGATTTTATAGAGTAGTCAGCCAATTTATTAACTAACGAAGAATTAAAAAGGGGGAAACAAAATCTTTAAAATCGACGTACTCATTGTTTAATATGGTCTGAATAAGGTATTGGTTCATCACAGATATAACACAGTTGAGCACAACTGTGTAATCAAACGCCATATTAAACTTAACGAAACAAGGAAGTTAAACGAAACCTAAAAATCATTCGTATATATCAACTTTTACGTCCAATGCAAGATCAACACCATTAACGTTACCAGAAGTGACAAATTCCAAAATCAATGTTCAAAATTCGGAGAGAATTTACACAAGAAAACACCAATGTTACAAGGAAAGACACTCCGGACTAGTTTCTTTTTATCTTTTAAACAGGAGGGAAAGCAGTGCACATGAGAAGTTATAGAGCCACCAAAATGAAATACAGAAAGGTCGGAGATTAGCCTTAAAAAGCTTACCCGACTGCTTGCAACAGAGTGGTCGCTACTAAAGTTAAGCAAGGTTCCATGTCGGGATATGAACACGAAAGTACCTGATCCGACGTTCTTATATTTCCTCTAATGCTTCGTCTTAGTTTGGTTCTTCGAAATGATCGAGAAAAAGTTGACTTCTGTCAGATATGATCTCAAAGTGCAGAGCGTCGTTCTGCAGTCCGACACTTTAACGACTCTACCAATTCGCCGCCGTTTGTTACTGCAGCAGCTTCAAACACACACACAGAACGTTAAATACGACTATCAAACACTGAAGCACATACATGCACCTTCATACTGACACATACAATCATATGCCCATGCAATCACACACATACATGCTCAAACACACACACACACGCACACACACACACACACTCGGACGCACACACATAATCATACTACCACATCCACATCCTAAAACTCTTATCTCCGCCGATTCATGCTCAAAAGTAAGAAAGCTAGATTCGAAGAAATAGTCTGGTGATGGTGGTCGTGTTCCTGATTCGAAGAAATAGTAACCGTGCACAAAATGATGCACTGCGCCGGACTCAAATAATAATGAATTCAAAGAGACAGTAATTGCCGACCACTAAACATTTACCTTATCCATCTCACCACTGCGACCATTCCAGTTATGCTGAAATAAATTGAACAGTACAGAGAGAGAAGTGTGTCCAGTCTGTAACATTGCATCACATAACATTCATCGTTTCATGTCGGATTCTCATTCAGTGGAAACATTAAAGAAAGAAACAGCTGTGAGGGTAAAACCAAGTTGTTTCGACTATTACCACAAAAGTTCCTTACCCGCGAGTCCTATAACTGATCAACTATGGCTGATCTGATTTTATCCAACAACGCTATCGACGATGACAACGATGATGACTACAAACTCAGGAACCTTATTTGAAGCAGCTGATGACGGAGTCACGTGGCCGTTCCAGTAGCAGAAAAAGCAGAGCAATTCACGGAAATCGCAACACTGCCGATTTAATAATCGAATATCACATTAGATATAGTAGATCTTCAAAGTGGTCGGAGATGGTCATGGTTTGACTGTCTTTGATCATTTAATCGTCCAGTTTCTGGCTAACCTAGATCTACGCAGTTAACACCTGTAATTAACATATTGGCGAACAATACCAAATCGAAGGCTAAACCGACTGCAAAAAATCACCTTTCGACCTCCCCATCACAAAGGTTATCACAGTCGACACCACCACCACTGTCACCACAATTGGTCCTGCCACTTAATATATTAAACATCAACCAGCAGCCGTCACCGCCAACCTGTCAGTAGACCATAAATATGACATCCAAATAGCATCACCTCTATAGTGATACAGCCATCAAACGTGCGTGCACACACACACACACACACTTGACCGTCAACGTCCTCCTCCTCCTCATCATCATCAACATCACAACCACCACCATCATCATTAGCAGCAGCACTATCACCAACATCCCTTCTACCGTTTCTGAGTCTACTTGAAACATATAAATAGACACGATGCCTACAATCATCAATGTATAACCATCACTACAACCCCCCCCCACCACCACCACCACGAATATCACCCACACAATCACCACCAAGTACCCCCCGGACCACGAATGCTAACATCACCATCACCACCAACACAAATGCGACCACCACCACAAACACTACCATCATCCCAGGAACACGACCACCATCACCAGACACCAGAAGTACGAAATCCATCACTGCCAAACCCAAATACCACCACTAACACAAAACGCTACTTTCACCACTACAACCACCACCACCACCACCAGCAAATACTACCTGTACCACCATCACCACAAAACACCAATACCACCACAATCACTGCCGCCATCCCAAAGATACCACTTCCACAAACGCCTCCACCACCACCACCACCACCACCACGAAGTACCACCATCACTACCACCTCCATCACTACGAACACCATCACCACCGCCACCACCACCACCATCACTACCACCACCACCACCATCACTACCACCACCACCACCACCATCACTACCACGACCACCACCACCATCACTACCACCACCACCACCATCACCACCACCACCACTACAAACGCCCATACAAAAACACATTCACCTATCATCATCACCAGATTCAGAATCAGCAGCAGCAGCAGCAGCAGCAGCAACATCACCACTAACAGCAACAGCAACAACAACACCGGCTCTATTATTAACACGGCTACGTCAATCACGGTTTCTTTATTTAATGGTTTGTATTTATCCACACTACCGCATCCTCTGCCTGTTGTTTTCACCGTTCAGCAGATTTACTGCTCCATCAATGTTTTTTTTTTTTTTTTCACTAAGCTCACGTGCAAATCATCATAAATGTCTATATATATACTTTGCTTGCTCAAGCATGATGGCCGAAAAAGCTTATTCTAAAATAAGGCAATGTTGTGTGGTTTAGCATTATAGTAATCTCAACAAACGAATTTGAAAATCGCTGAGAGCATCGGTGCACGATACGATCTTACTTCAGAAATACAATTTCTACAATTTTACTTAGAAACTAAACTGGGGAGAGATTGAAGAAAGGGGAGAGACAGATAGAGAAAGAGAGAGAGAGAGGCAGAGAGAGAGAGAGAGAGAGAGAGAGTCGGGATCGGAAAGAGAGAGAAAAGAATGAGTAGAAGAAAGAGAGAAAGCTGAAGTAAGAATAATGCTTGCGTTTTATTTCTATAATAGTTTTTTTTTTTTTTCTGCAACTATTGTAAATACGTTTTCAACTCCTACTCTCTAGATTTCTTTAGCGCTCCTGGCTGTCTCTCTTAGCATTAATAGTAATTGTGTTGTGGCTATATGAACGCAATATTTTCATTTATCTGTCTATTGATCTTTCAATATTTCCATATCTTTGTAGCAATGTCTTAGTCTCTGATAATGCTTAGACGTTTGTATACGTGCATGTATACACGCACACACACACACACACATTCACACAAACACACACACACACACACATACATACACACACACACACACATATATATATATATATATATATATATATGTATATATATATATATATATATATGTATATATATATATATATATATATATATATATATATATATGTATATATATATATATATATATATGTATGTATGTATGTATGTGTACATATGTAAGTATCAATATATATGTATATATATATGATAATAATAATAATAATAATAATAATACAAATAATATGTGAGTATATGCATATATACGTACATGTATGTACATACCTACCTCTACATGTATATATAGATGCATATCTAGGTACAGGACGTCACAAAAAACGTGGACAAATGAAAAACAGAACATAAACAGAGCACAGAAAACAAACAGAATTGCAGTTTCGATTCCCAGACCGGGCGTTGTGAGTGTTTATTGAGCGAAAACACCTAAAGCTCCACGAGGCTCCGGCAGGGGATGGTGGTGAACCCTGCTGTACTCTTTCACCACAACTTTCTCCCACTCTTACTTCCTGTTTCTGTTGTACCTGCAATTCAAAGGGTCAGCCTTGTCACACTGTGTGACGCTGAATATCCCCTAGAACTACGTTGAGTGTACACGTGTCTGTGGAGTGCTCAGCCACTTGCACGTTATTTTCACGAGCAGGCTATTCCGTTGATCGGATCAACTGGAACCCTCGACGTCGTAAGCGACGGAGTGCCAACACACACACATATATATATATATATATATATATATATATATATATATATATATATATATATATATATACATTATATATATATATATATATATATATATATATATATATATATATATATATATATATATATATTCCCTCTCCCATTGGGACCATATGTTTTTGGCTTTATTTAAATTTCCGCTTATGTCTTTTGCGATAAATTCGGAATAATAACAATCGCCAATCCATTAACTTTTCGACACTTTCTCAGTCTCAACTTCAGCGTGAAGCATTGATAATGGGGGTATCAGTGGCGCATTTTAGTTTAGCATTCAGCAACGGAGGCTATGGTATTGATGCACTGCATCAATATAACATGTCGCACAAGTGACATAATGAACTACCTGTGATTACTTATCAACTTTAAGTAATAAACTTGCTTCGATTAAAATATTTCAGAGAAGATAATTGTTTTTTGTTCTTTATGGTTATATAAAAATATGAAAATTATTATATTGTGTCAAATGAATTTTATTTTTACGGTTTTTCCATTAAACTTTTTGCATCATAAAATATAATGTTCGAAAATGTTATATCTTTTCATAAATCTATTCAAATTGTTTTTTTTTTTTTATATTTGTTAGTTTGTCAAATATAATTTTTAAGTGATTTAAAAAAAAAATTTAATACCGATCACCTGTATCCTGATAATTCACTGTTCTTGTCTCTCTGTCTCTTTGTCTCTTTCTTTCTTTTTATCGTTTGCTCTTTCTTTCCTCCCTCACATTCTCTCTGATACTTTCGTTCTGCGTCTCGCTTTGTCTCAATTTCTCTCTCCCCGCCTAACTCGCTCTATATCTTACTGTCTTCTTCTCTCTTTCTCTCTCTCTCTTTCTCTCTCTCTCTCTCTTTATCTCTCTCTCTCTCTCTCTCTCTCTCTCTCTCTCTTTCTCGCAATCTATCTCTCATTGCTTTTTTTTCCTTTATCTATCTCGCATTTCCTTTTTGTCTCACATTTCCTTTCTGTCTTTCGCTCTTTCTCACCTCTTTCTGTCTTTCTCCCCATTTCTCTCTGTCTATCTCTCATCCGATCTGTCTTTCTCTGCCTGTCTCTCTCTCTCTCTCTCTCTCTCTCTCTCTCTCTCTCTCTCCCTCTCTCTTTATCTCTCTGCCTGTGACTCTGTCTTTCATTCTATTTCCCTCGTTCTATCTCTATCTCTATCACACCCACTCGCAGTCTCTCTCTCACTTTCAATTTCTCTCTCTTTCTCTCACTCTCTCTTTATCTCTCTGCCCATCACTCTATGCCTGTGACTGTCTTTCTCTCTCTGTTTCCCTCGGTTTATCTTTATCTCTCTCACACCTACTTTCTGTCTCTCTCTGTCTCTCTTTCTCTCTCTCCCTCTTTCTTTGTTTGTCTGTTTCTCTCTCTCTCTCTCTCTCTCTCTCTCTCGCTCTCTCTCTTTCTCTCTGCCTTTCAATGTGTCTCTGACGCTGTCATTTTCTCTGCTTCCCTCTGTCTATCCTTCTCTCTCTCTCTATCTCTCTCTCTCTCTACCTACCTACCTACCTACCTATCGTGCTGCTTTTCAAATTCACGCATCTACCCACACACGTACGTACGTTTATAATTCTTTGTTAGTTATAAACCAGCGCACATTATAAATTTATCTTGAACAGAAACACTAAATCTCGTTTCACTGCTCATTTGAAGTTTTTAATATGAATACCCAGATAGCTTCGAGAACAATGTCAATGACAGACACTGAAAATTAATTCTCAAATATTCACAAAAGCAAAGTTTCATAGTCATACGCTTTCACATAGACACCAATAAATGAAACAAAATCCACCTCATACACATAAACATACATACATACATACGCACATATAAATAAATATATATATATATATATTTATATACATGCAGATATATACTATCATAAATTCATATATGTGCATGTACGTTGTTTACGATGTCGAGGGTTCCAGTTGATCCGATCAACGGAACAGCCTGCTCGTGAAATTAACGTGCAAGTGGCTGAGCACTCCACAGACATGTGTACCCTTAACGTAGTTCTCCGGGGGAGATTCAGCGTGACACACAGTATGACAAGGCTCGCCCTTTGAAATACGTGTACAAAAGAAACAGGAAGAAAGAGTGAGAGAAAGTAGTGTTGAGGTGTAAAGCCACATATCTTTGCCGGAGCCTCGTGGGGCTTTAGGTGTTTTCGCTCAAGAAACATTCTCAATGTCCGGTCTATGAATCGTAACCACGATCCGGCGACCGCGAGCTCGCTGCCCTAACCACTAGGACATTGCGCCTCCACTATGCGCGTGTGTATGTACATATATATACATTCATATATATATATATATGTATAAATTATATATGTTCACTGCTGCAAATACATTCTTGTACTTCCTATATATTTCCTGAGCTCTATACAGGTCTTCTCTACAGCAAAATTCACACACCATTTTCGGGAAAATGGTCGCCACTTCATCGATTACCCACGCTCTCATTCTGTCATTCTTCTGTCACTCATTCCGTCACTCACGCACAATGTGTTTCTCAGTCCTTCTCTTCCCCTCCTCCATTTCTCTTACTCTCTTTCTCTCTCGCTCTCTCTCTCTATGCTTCGCTTTCTCTCTCTCTCTCTCTCTCTCTCTCTCTCTCTCTCTTAAAATATTTAACTGTGAAATGTATTGTTATCTTTTAGACATTTATTGATGCGACTTAAATCATCTTTTCTCTCTCTTTTTTTTTTGTTTTAATCTTGTTTTTAGAGAGAGATTTATAATTTATTTCTGTCTCAAATCAGATCTGAGGGAAATACTGCGGATGCGGCTGAAATTAGAAATGTACAACAAAGTAACTTGAATTATTACATTATTATTATTATTATTATTATTATTATTATTATTATTATTATTATCATTATTATTATTATTATTATCATCATCATCATCATCATCATCATCATCATCATCATCATCATCATCATCGTCGTCGTCGTCATCATCATCATCATTATTATTATTATTATTATTATTATTATTATTATTATTATTATTATTATTATCATTGCTGATAGATAAGCTACATTTTCGCAGCATTCGGTGGAGTTTATATATTTGTAGTTAACATTTCTCATTGGAAGCGTTTATTTTTTTTTTCCCGCTAATGTAACTTATCTTGGTGAGTTACTGTTCAATGGCATAATGCAAACCGGAATGATAATCCTAAGCTATTAAATAAGAGGCAAAATGATAATGCCCTAAATGTAGAGGAATATTTTTTTTTTTTAAACACCCCAGCAGAATCTACTCTAAGTGTCTGAAAATGAAATGTAGGAAAATAGTTGAGCCTAAGTCAGCAGAGAAACAGAATGATTATCGTTCTGGAAAGCTGCACAACCATCGTAGGTGTCTTGAAAGAGATAGTGCAAATATTGCTTTCAAATTTTGGTACAAGGCCAGCAGTTTTGGGGTTAAGGAATAAGTAGATTACACCGTCCCCCAGTGCTCAACTAGTACTTCTTTCATCGACCACGAAAGGGTGAAAGGCAAGGTGGACCTCGGTGGAACTTGAACTCAGAACGTAAAGACGGACGAAATACTAAGCAGTTTGCCTTTCGTCCTAACGATTCTGCCAGCTCACCGCCTTTAAATCGTGGAAATACTCTTTTCTACTCTAGGCACAAGGCCCGAAATTTTGAAGGAGGGGGCGAGTCAATTAGATCGATCCCAGTATGCAACTGGTACTTAATTTATCGACCCCGAAAGGATGAAAGGTAGAGTCGACCGCGGCGTAATTTGAACTCAGAACGTAAAGACTAACGACATTCCGCTAAGCATTTCACCCGGCGTGCTAACGTTTCTTATTTCTTTATTACCCACAAGGGGCTAAACATAGAGGAGACAAACCAGGACAGACCGAGTGCATGGCTAACTTTAAGCCTCTTCTTCTCCGCATCTCTAGTACTATGGACTTGTCATCAAAGTGCTGTAGGAAAAGATTGCAAGACGGATTTTTCAAGCCGAGCAAACTCTCAGGAGATCTTGGAGGGATCAAGGATGAGATACCTGGAAACTAGATTTTCTAACCTGTGCTTGCTTAGTGCTCAGGCAATGCTGAATTGTGAACTTATGCCGAATGTTGATAGACATACATACATATAGTCAGACATACAAACAGACAAACAAACAGATAGATAAACAGAGAGATAGATATGTCTATGTATACATATATATATATATATATATATATATATATATATATATATATATATATATATATATATATATATATACATATATATATATTGGGATTCACTTAAAACAACGAATCAATATTTCTGATATGTATCTCAAACGCAATGAAATCGAACTTTTTGGAAAGAGTAAAAAAAGAAAAGCTCTGATAAATGGCGTAGAGGCTGCCGTGGAAGGAGCTAGATGACTCTGGCTGGAAAGAGGTAATCATAAGAGTCAGTTAAACGCTGCATGAATACAGGACTCGGTTTGATCAGTTTCGTTTCGCTTGAGCTTATGTCGTAAGACTCGAGACACGTAGTTGCCCCAGGATATATCACTTCCGATATAACCAGGAGTTGAATCTTGTGAAGTCTGTAGATCTGTATGTATCTTGATTATATCAGATTTAGAACAGCTTATTATACAGCCTGATTATTTCTTTTTTTCTGTCGATATTTCTTCGTTCATTTATTTTCTAATCAAATCCATTCCAAATATAGGTTAATTATTGGAATAGTTAGTGTTTTCTACTAATTTGCTGGCTCAGTTTGTGTTTACTTCTGATTCATAAGAATTATATTATTTGTTTTCGATATTTGACTTCAGATGTATATGTTGCATCTTACCTGCTTCATCTATTCCTATATACTGTTTTAACTTATTTACGTGTTTTGTTCATGCTGTTTAATTTTTCCTTTTGGACCACAGTTTCAGAGAATTAGATAGATTTTGTAGTATTCTTTTACAAAAAAAGAAAACATTAATCATGAATGTTTTAGAGTAATCACAGAATCGATGAGTGATCAATGATATCTAGCGCACTCTCATTGATGTTTCATGCCATGACGATGTTTTATTATTTTGTTAGATTCTAAAATTTCTTTGATGAGTAAGCGTTGGGAATATTCATTCAAGTGTCCTTCATTATGTACCTTACTTATTAACGACATGTTCATCCATGGTCGTTTTCATTATATTTGAGAATGTACATGTAGATATTTTGAACATAGTTGCAGTCTAGTGATTCAACATTGATATTTGTTAACGCTAATATCATTTTCAGAGAAAATGACGTAATGTACTACAGTGACCAGCTTGGTGTACTGTCAATATCGTTTGAGGACGAGATAAACTTATGGTTTTGCTGTATTTAGTCGGAGGCCTTTGCGTTCTGAGTTTAAATCACGCTGAGATTAAATGTGTCTTTAATATTTCGAGAGCGATAAAATAAAGAACCAGTCAAGTACTGAGGATGAGTTTAATCGACTTATACTAGTGACTTTCCTATAAGACCATATAGTTGCAACTTGAATGAAATCCTCTAAGAGTTACTTGCACATTCAAGGGCAGATTAATATGTAAACATCCTATTGCCACATATTTTTATATAAAAAACTAACTCCAGGTAATATTAAGTTTGAGATACTTAATTATGGTATACTACTCCACAATTCCTTCGATTAACAGGTTATAGCGTGTGTCAATCATTGTGATTGACGCTTGCCGACAGTAGATTTATGAAGATAGTTATAGATTGAATATTCCTTTCTAGGAACTTGTTTATCGTTTGATAATATTTGAAAGATGTGCAAGACATTCTATTTACCAAGGAGCATGTTGCCTGTCAAACGTTTTCGATACAAGGTTACTTCTCTTGCTGATATATTTTACGTCTCGTATATCACTTGTTTATATGTACAAAAAAAACAAAAAAGATGGAGCTTCCTAATTCATCTTCAAGTGTCAGTTTATAGGGCATACTGTTCATTACTTCACAATTTCATATTTAATGTCATGGCAAATTCATTCATTGCATAAAAATTGAGATAAATTTTAAATAAAATCTTATAATAAATTCGTTCTACGATAGGCACAAGGCCTGAAATATTAAGAGCTGGGTAATCGATTACATGGGGTAGTCGCTTAAATAAGAAACAATGTAGCCTCCAGCTGGCTATTGACACACTATCTCGCTCAGAGATTTATTATTGATATATATATATGCATACATATATATATATATATATATATATATATATATATATATATATATATATATATATATATATATATATATATATATACATATATGATACACACACACACACACACATATATATAAGCACATACAGTAAGATATAAGAAATAACGAGACGCAAGGGGGCTTCTATGTAGCCGTCCGTCTTAATACAAATATCTCTCAAATAACCCTCAAATTAAATTGAAATCACATGCTATACAATGTAAGATGAACAGAGAAAAGTACGTTATGTTCATTTCTATAACTAACGTGATGCAAAAACAATGACAACGGAAAGAGCAACAATAGATGTAATATATTATTGTACAAGTATGATACACAGTAAAATTTTAATTTCTTACAAAGGCACACGGATTTAAGATTAAGGAAGTTTGTATTCGATAATGTATGTTATTTCATCAACTACAGGATGACGGTGGAGGCGCAATGGCCCAGTGGTTAGGACAACGGACTCGCGGTCATAGGATCGCGGTTTCGATTCCCAGACCGGGCGTTGTGAGTGTTTATTGAGTGAAAACACCTAAAGCTCCACGAGGCTCAGGCAGGGGATGGTGGCGAACCCTGCTGTACTCTTTCACCACAACTTTCTATCACTCTTACTTCCTGTTTCTGTTGTGCCTGTAATTCAAAGGGTCAGGCTTGTCACACTGTGTCACGCTGAATATCCCCGAGAACTACATTAAGGATACACGTGTCTGTAGAGTACTCACCCACTTGCACATTAATTTCACGAGCAGGCTGTTCCGTTGATCGGATCAACTGGAACCCTCAACGTCGTAAGCGACGGAGTGCCAACAACAGGATGGCGAGAAGCAAAGGTAAAGCCAACTTCAGTTGAATTTGAACTAGGAATGTAAAGATCTGGATCAAATAGAGTCAAACATTATTTCCACCGCCCTAACGATTGTGAAAATCTAGAATCTTTTGAAGGGTTTACAGAACGGTTAGAGTCAAATACTTCAGTGTTTACACTAAATGAAGCGCAAGCATATGTTCATAAACATCAATGCTTGAAAGCATTGTGTAACAGTAGCCCTGGGGAAGAGATGATTCTTGTATACAGGGGCCGATTGCATAGACCGATGTCCCCACCACCCACCGCCACCGCCCTCGATATTTCACTCCAAGCAATATGTGCAATAGTAAGAAACCATTATGAATATTATCATCATCCTTATCGCAATAAAATAATAATAACAATCAGTGATGATGATGATGATGATACTAATAATAACAACAACAACAACAATAGTAATAATAATAATAATAATAATATAACAACAACAACAATAGTAATAATAATAATATAATAACAACAACAACAATAGTAATAATAATAATAATAATAATATAATAACAACAACAACAATAGTAATAATAATAATAATAATAACAATAATAATGATGGTGATGATGATGATGATGATGATAATAATAATAACAACAACAACAATAGTAATAATAATAATAATAATATAATAACAACAACAACAATAGTAATAATAGTAATAATAATAATAATAATAATAATAATAATAATAATAATAACAATAATAATGATGGTGATGATGATGATGATGATGATGATGATGATGATGATGATGCGACGCTGATGTGACACTGATGATGTTGGTGGTGGTGGTGGTGGTGGTGATGACATAATGATGAACTATTTTTATCAACATTATTATTATTATTATTACCATTATTACTCTTATTAGTGTTAGTATTATTATTATTATTATTATTATTATTATCATTATTATAAAGCATAAAGCAATTAAATGGGGGAATAGAGAATGCATCAGCCACATTAAAAGAAAGTGTCCATGACACTGCGGCAGATAGAGAAGAAAAGAAAAAAGAGATTATTGCGATTCATTCAACACAAAGCGAAGTTATAAATACTGAAGATTTGAGAAATTGTTAGAGAGATAAATCTTCAATCAACTGCAACACAATGTACAGTCAATATAAGATGTTTGAAACTATCTCCGTTCTGTTACCCCGATGCTTACTGAAACGTAATATATTCATAAGCATGTGTATATTCATACTCATAAAACGGTTCATGTTGAGTTTCAGCGAGTAGGAGTTATGCGTTTGACACAAACCGACTCTCACACCTTGTGATTATTCCTGGTGGAAAATTATGTCCTTCTAACTTACGTGGTTAATACGCATGAGAAATGTGCAAACGACACATTTCTATTCCCTTCAACTCCTACCTCCACGACACAAATATACACTTTAGACCTTGGCAATAAGAAACCTTTATTCCTAAGTAGGCTTTAACCAAGTAATTAATCAACTGTATGTATTTCAAAGGAGCGTGTATTGGCAGAGTTGCTTTAGCGTCGGAAGAATGATTCGTATTATTTAGTTACGTTCTGTTATGCTCTCATTTCAAATTCCGTCAAGGTCAATTATATAATTCCTCCTCTGGGCTTGCGACCAATATAGTTTAGGATATATTGAACATAAACACCAATGTGGCTGATCTCACCATTGTAATTGAGTGTCTGTAATCCTCAACCAAAACCAGTATGTTACATTTTCTTCATCTGTACTAGTGCAGGGATAACAACTTAGCAAAAGTGTTATTTTCATGCAACACTGAATAAGAAAAAAATCCATAATTTGTAACATTAACAATAGAATTTATCAATATTATTTAATTAATTTGAATGTAGTGTAACCGATAAAAGGACAGAGCATCGAATAGAAAGACTCCCTTTTGAGTTCGAGTTTAGCCACGATTAACTTATCCGTCATCTGTTTGTAACTCATGTACCAGTCAAGTTCAGATTTGTCTATATAAGAAATCTAATAATTCCATTTCTCATGTCTAACAGACATGAGAAATGGAATTATTAGCCGGCTTTTAGACTTTTCACAAACTTAACTATGATATTACGTTGATTACATAACATATATCTTTAACGTAATGAATCGATCTAGTCAGTGTTTTAGGCTTTCTATAAGTATTAATATGGAATGAAATCAAAGACATAATCAACAAGTCCTTTATACTTTTACAGTTTTCAAATCGATTTCAGTTCTTATCCTATATCTGGTCTTATTCTATTGTCCTCTCTTTGCACAGCGGTTATGACACGGGAAAGTAAACAGACCCAGAACGGTTGTCAAATTCAAGTGGTGAGGGAGAAGCACAAGCATACATACATACATCCATCCATCCATCCATCCATCCATCCATCCATCCATCCATCCATCCATCCATCCATTCATACATACACACATACACACAAGCACACACGTGTGGATGCACACACACGCAGCTCCCCCCCCCCACACACACACACATACACAGATGATTAAGAAGAAGAAGAAGAAGAAGAAGAATAAGAAGAAGAAGAAGAAGAAGAAGAATTGTAGGGACCCTAATAATTGTCCGTTAGGTGAACAATGCCTTAAGAAGTACGTAATTTATAGACGCTCAATTGTTACGGATAAAAAAATTATCATTATATGAACTGTTGCACAACAAATTTAAAATTTAAATATTATCACCACGTTTTATAATTTAAACGTAGTTATACGGAAATATCAACCTAATTATGGAAGATAATCTTGGAGTTTAAAGACAACGAAACAAAATAGATAATATCTGTCGGTTAATATTGAGCTGTGCACCTCCTTGTAATTTAGGGAAAACTAAAGTGACTGTTTATAACATCCGAAATTAGAGGCAGGAACAAACGGTAAGATGTAAACATTTTTGCAGCAAAACTTTAAGATCAATTCCCTCGATAATTAATGACGTGAGCAAATGGATATTACAACACCTGCACACCTCCCTAGGCAGGTCAGAGATAAAACATACTTGTATTATATGGTAATTGTCAATTTCTTAATTCTTTAAATTATAGATTTCCTTTCCTTGTCCCTTCTCTATTTATTTAATGATGAGATGATATCCTTTTTATTTTTTATTCTTTGCTTTTTATAATTCCATTCCCTTTTTTTCGATTTTCCTGTTTATTTTTATTGCTTTCTCTTTGGTTTGGCTTGATTTTGTTTTGGGTGTAACTTCTTCTCTTACCACTTGTGTAATTTGCTCTGTCTCCCTATGTAATAATCATCTTCGCTTACAATTACAGCTGTACCAGTAATAACTAGTCCTCTTATTCAGGATTGCATGTATTCTTAATCTTATTGTTACATTACATGTTTAAAGCTCATTTATTTATAATCCTCGATTACAAGTTCTACGTATTCCTACTAATTGTTTTGTACTTACATGAGCTTTTTGTTAATTAATGAGACGGATGTTGAAATTTCAAATTTAAAATAATTAGCAATACCATAGCTGTCGATGGTTTGTATATTTGCAAATAATTCCCCACGAAGCCTGTCACAAACCATAAAGAGTTTGAGGGACATTAATCTTGTTTACAAGACGTCAATACTATTCAACAGTAGTAAGAGAGAACAATAGCTTAAGATTGATGGCTAGAAACAGGCGGCCTAAAATAGTATAAATTCCACACTGACCAAATTCTATCCTCTCCCTTTCTTTTCTTCTTTTTTTTGACTAATTCATTTAGAGTAAGATATATTTACGTAGGTAGTTCATTATGCTTTCAGTCAAACAATCAATTGACAAAAAGAGATAACAAAGCCTAGACTGTGAGGAGTTTTCAGGACCGACTAGAGCCTTGTGAGTGGATTTGGTACACAGAAACTTAAAGACGCCCGTCGTATATATATATATATATATATATATATATATATATATATATATATATATATATATATATATATATATATATATATATATATATATATATATATATATATATATATATATATTAGAGTAAGCACATGAATACGAAACAATGTGGTAAGAGTAGTACTCGAATACCAGAGGTAGAATAATATACTTTTTTTCTAAAAATATATTTTTTAATGTTTGCGTATATACATTATGATGAACACATTTATCTTGATGTGAAGATACGTTTTCACATAAATGTTTGAGTGTGCATGTCCGAAGTCAAATGACTGAGACAAGTAAAAGAATAAAAGAATATGTGTGTGTGTGTGTGTGTGTGTGTGTGTGTGTGTGTGTGTGTGTGTGTGTGTGTGTGTGTGTGTGTGTATAATTCCTATGGATATATGTATGATATATCATAATATATATGCATGTACGTCAGAATTTTGCAAATTTCCTTCTACCAAATTCATTGACAAATCATGGGTTAGCCCACGTTTATAGTAAAATACCCTTGCTCAAGACGACATGCAGTGGAGCTGAACAGGAATATATGAAATGTGATCACGTGTTACGCTTTGAACAACCTTAAGAACTGCACGAAATCTGAATTAACAATCACTAACTTTAAGTGAATTACACAATTTTACGCAGAAATGTATATAAAATACAGCGAAATAAAAATAAGAATCTTTTTCAGACATGATATTTTGAAGAAGTTTTCTTTTTATTAATGAATAGTGGAATTAATAGCAATTCTAGATTTCTTTAGAAAAATTCTCTAGAAGTGATAAATCAACGTTTCTTTATATAATGCCTTCAATAGACTATTCGTTATACTTATGCATTTCTTGTGTCGGGCTGGAAATATTAAACGATATTACTTTTTCACTAACGCAACTGAGATGTGTGCTGCGAATACATATCTATCAGCAAGATTACCTTGATTAGCCATATAAGAAGAATTTAAGAATAAGAAATGAAATATGTTTGAATAAATCCAAGATTGTTTTAAACTGTTGATTTTAAAATTGAATTAAGAGTAGTACATGCATTTCTAATATATATTCTAACTGATACAAATTATAGAAGTTTATGTGGATATCTACTTTGACCACTGGCACAAACACGTATGAAGACACTCACACACAGAGACGCACAAACACAAACACATACACACACGCACACCATACACACTCACACATGCATACAAGCGCGCACACACACGCTCACATATATGCATGTATGTATATGTATATGTATATATGTATATACACAGACATAAATAAACGCATATACGTATGCACAGAAAAAAAGCTGGTTACATGGATACATGTTCTTTAAAATTTTATATATATATATATATATATAGAGAGAGAGAGAGAGAGAGAGAGAGAGAGAGATTTCTCTAAGCATATGCATAAATATATTATATGAACATATATAGACACACACACATGTATCTATGTTATGTATGTACGAGGATAGCAATATATATATATATATATATATATATATATATATATATATATATATATATGTGGGTGTGTGTGTGTGTGTGTGTGTGTGTGCGCGTGTGTGTGTGTGTGTGTGTGTGCATATATGTATGTAGATACGCACACACTTATACATACATGCATACGCGCGCACACACATACATATGTATCAAGATTTAAATCACTTTATTACTCGAGTTTTCCGTGTCTCACAATTTGAATAGTTAATGGAAATTTTCCTATCACATCATTTGTAGTGCTTCTTACTGATTAACATTCTTTTGTGGCCGTGTTTCGAAACTGACGTGTTGCAAGAACTACCTAGATTTTCAACAATTTCGTTGCAGATTATTCGGATGTTTAGATATTACTTAATGTTGCATTTACAGAGTTTTGCGGTATTTTGTTGCATGTCTCATTGGCTCATTTAATATGTTGCATTTACCCGCCAGACACAGGATGTACACGTTTGGAAATCCTACTAAGATGTCGCGATGTTGAATGGCACACCGTTTCAATGTTTATGTTGTTGTCGCCTTTCTCTATGAGTGACCAGATATATTTGAATAAAACTTTTCCATTTCCACTGTTTGCATTGCAGAAGCTATAGGGTTGCTTTGGGTAAGGAATTTGCAATGAGTTTCCTGTCGATTCAATTTAGCTCTCCTGTTCGCAGTTTTTAGCATTTATCCTGATACCACAATATATTACGATTCTTCATACATTCCTTATTTAATATGAAGTTGTTTGTATTGGGATTACACTTGATATTTGCTTTCAACCACATTTAAAATGCTGATTATTCTCTGACTAGATTTATTTATATTTTTCTTTCTGCTTTCATTTTTATCGTTCCTGAAATTTGTCTCATTTTTGTACAGTATTTGATAAATAATGTATCCGCTTTGAAAATAACTTCAGATCATATTATGTTTCTTTGCAATCTTTATTCACACACTACAAGTACATATTAGCTGGTCCAAAATCTCTTTATATCTTCATTGCGGCTTAGTTTGAAGTTGATTCTGACTGAGTAGAGTAATGATCAAATGTTTTATAGTCCTGGTTTTTTCCTTGCATTTCATTTTGGTTAGCTTATACTTGAACGATATAACATAGCTTTAAATAGTATGACAAAATTTTAGTGATATTTAGTTACTAATCATAGCAAGTTAAGTTATAGCATAAATGTTCTTCCTTGTGTCCTGACACTCTTGTTTTGATTCTGTATTTCACAATTTAGTCTTCACTGGAATCCTGTTGATTTCAAATTGTACGCTTGAATATAGATCCTAGAAAATGTAATTTTGTTCTCTGAGTTTTAAGAGGCATATTTGATTTTCTTCTCCTTACATTTACATCAACCTCTTCTAAGACATTCGAAATCAACACTAGTGTCTATTCCTCAAGCGAATGTTATCCGATTATTTACATTCTGCCCTACTATTTCTTGATAATCAGTTCCAGTGAAAGATTAAAACTTTTACGTTTGTGCAATTCTGATTGTAAAACGATTGCGCTGATATTATAAAAGCAGGTTTATGTTCGTAAAGCTTTGCTCAGCTGTCTCAATATTGAAAAAAGTATCAATGGCCAGGTAGTTAAACTCGATATCTTGTTACACTGTTTAAAATAGAAATCTCAAGTAGTTCTTTCTTTTCTCCCATGCCAGACATAAAATTCTTGAGAAATGTTATCGAAGATGAATTTCTTCCTTTCACAAGGCCATAACCAAATGATTTTGAATAGAAAGTAACAGTTATCGAACCAAGATACGGTTTGAAGAGAAACTCACTCAATTTTTTTATATACATTCATTTTATCTTAGACGTTATTAAACAGGCAGGGGTGGCTTATTAAAAAGGCAATATCAAGTTGCATCAGAAGGTCCTTCTTAACATGTACAAAATTATTAACGAAGAGCATTCTAAGTAATGTTAGCAGTCTGATATATTTCGGGGTTTCATTTCAATCAGAAAACGATAGAAATTAAAATTACAATTGATAAATTGGACATATAAATTTCGATCAAATATTATTTAAATTTTGCTTTTGGAATGCATTTATATTACTGAATTTCAATGGTAAGCAATTATAGAATCCAGCAATATTTCGTGATCGACTTTTTGCTGTGGATACATAAAATAAAAGGAATGAAAATATCCGATAACCTAAATATCATGAGATAACACTTAGAAGCCTAAAGTATATGGTTTACAGATTGTTCGGGCTAAATTTGACAGTATGCATAAAACGAGAACACAATATCCAATCGGAAAATAAAAGTATCTAAAAATATCAAAGAATATCATCCAGATTATGGCTGGGAGATAACACTCGAAGGAAACACCTTCAGCTTCCACCATCTGCCTCAAAACGGCTCCGAAACCAAAAGTATACGTTCTGCACCATGGCCGTGGGAAGACCTTCGAACACCACCTCAATATTGGCTTATTTGCAGGCAAGGCGCTTACTATCATTCTCAACCACGCCCCGCACAATGTCGTC
>NC_142940.1:13704717-13724717 GCF_046866305.1 Octopus bimaculoides | reverse complement strand
AAAAGTGTACATTTCCAGGCATAAGACACCGATGTATTTATTTTCTCTGCCATTAGAATAGCAGCAGTATGAGTTTATTTTAATTATTTTGAAATAAAGCTTCCATTAATTCAATCCCCCTGCACAGCACCTAGAGCATGTGTCTTCTCCTATAGCCACGAACCAACTTGTGAATTAATTGTGTAGATGAAAACGGTGAGAAGCTTGTGATATATATATATATATATATATAAATATATATATATATATATATATATATATATATATATATATATATATATATATATATATATATATGTATATATATATATATATGTATATATATATGTATGTATGTATGTATGTATGCATGTATGTATGTATGTATAGGGAGAATTCACAAAAAAACAACAGGATGGAGAAAACCACATCTTTAATTGGTGATAACGCTATACAATACCAACGATCGTTTCTGTTGTGTCAACTTATATTTTCGGATATACTGGTTTAACTGATATTTTCTGTATATAAATATGTTGACACACCAGAAACGATCGTCAGTATTGCATGGTGCAACTTACAATTAAAGATGCGACATTTTCCATTGTTAAATTTATTATCTTTTAGATGGAATTTCTTGCAATTCTTCTAAACGATATTTTGATTAATTTGTCATACACGAGGAATTAACTTGGATGTTTATACCATCGCTGGATAGAGTCAGCTATGTTTGTTCTCCTATAGCCACGAACCAGCTTGTGATTTAATTGTGTAGATGAAAACGGTGAGAAGCTTGTGTTTTACTGATACCTATCTGGATATTTTATTACGTTTAATTTCTTAGTATATATATATATATATATATATATATATATATATATATATATATATATATATATATATATATATATATATATATATATATAAATGTGTGTTTCTTTTTGTGGTGGTCCAAATCGGATATGCAATCTATGTGGCTGTCTTTTCAGAACATTGTCTGGTTTAAAATGTCACATCAGATATCAAGATGGTTCTAAGGTGTAGACAACCACCATATATATATATATATATATATATATATATATATATATATAGAGAGAGAGAGAGAGAGAGAGAGAGAGAGAGAAAGATAGATAGATAGATAGATAGATAGATAGATAGATAGATAGATAGATAGATAGATAGATAGATACTTCTATATGTCTATGTATGCCACTGTATTTGTGTTGTTTGTAACCCACCACAGCGTGACTATATGCGTTGATTTCTTTTCGACCCATCGTAATCTAGTGGTTTGGCGAAAGAGACAGATAGAATAAGTACAAGTTTTATTGTAGTCCATTGGCTCGACAAAACCCTTCAACGTGGACTGAAACAAAAAACAAAAAGATAAAAGTTAAAAGATGCATTATGAAAAGAAATTTGAACCTGTACTATATATAAATTTTGGAAATTTAGTAATGTAAGCTAATCTTTATTTTGTTTAGAAAATATGACATATATCAATTAAAAGTTCAAATAATGTAATGTAGAATGAAGTATAATTATTAGGCGTAATATTAAACCTCGCTGATATAAAATTTGTTGGTTATACATCGCAAATAATTTCACGTATTTAGCAAAAGTCTCTCCGAAAAATGACTGCAGAAATAAAGACAGGGAAATAAATTTATGTTTGCTATAAAGGAGCACTCCGTCAGTTACGACGACGAGGGTCCCAGCTGATACGATCAATGGAACAGCTTGCTCGTGAAATTAACATGCAAGTGGCTGAGCAATCCACAGACACGTGTACCCTTAGCGTAGTTCTCAGGGTGATTCAACGTGACACAGGGTGTGACAAGGCCGGCCCTTTGAAATACAGGTACTACTCATTTTTGCCAGCTGAGTGGACTGGAGCAACGTGAAATAAATTGTCTTGCTCAAGGACACAACGCGTCGCCGGGAATTGAACTCACGACCATACAATCACGAGCCGAATGCCGTAATCACTAAGCCACGCGCCTTCACTTGCTATAAAGAAGCCAATTACTATTAACGAATTATTTTAAAATAAAAAAAAATATATATATACTGTTATATTGTTATGAATTATTTCACAGAGATGTGTATGAATAATTCTTTACTGCGAATTATGCTGCTGTTAGAGCCTATTTAAGGTGAATATAACATGAATATCAAGGAGATAACTGTCACAGACATACGAACTGGCAAAAATTTGCACAATGTATATAAACTGGGGAGACTAGGACAACAATGAGTAAGAAACACATCCATGCATACATACATTAATAAATATATGAATAAAATTGTATGCGTGCGTATATGTGGATGCTTATGTTGTTGATCTAGTTGATGCACGCGTAAACAGTTGGCGTTTATGAAGTGTAAAAATAGCGAGTGACTCTAGTGGAAATCACGCCTCTTTAAGCTCTACATGTTGTGAGGTTTATAAACTCTGTGAGGTAAGCTACCGAACCATCTCGAAACGTTGCTGTTACACGGTCATGTAGTTGTTTTTGTTGTTGTTGTTGCTGTTGCTATTTTTATTGTCAATGTTCTTGTAGTTCTGTTGTTGTTGTTGGTGGTGGTGCTGCTGGTGGCGGTGTTCTTGTAAATACTACATTGTTTAACAGCCTCTTTGCTTTCTACACACCATTCACTCAATAAAACTGGAATAACCGAAAAATTAACCCATTGATGTCTCAAAGCACACACATTCTCAAACATCCGCACAATCCATATAAACTATTTTAAATATGCTCCTATTCTTTTTTTTTATTTTAAGCCTGATATCTATTCTAGTAGACTAATATTATGATTGAAAGCCATGTCACAGGCACACACATCTATATGTATATCCATATGTATATATATTTACATATATGGGGGAAAATAAGTTCAAAAGAGAACAATTGAAACTTTTTGAGAGATCCAAAAAGAGTGAAAGAATGATTTCTAATAAAGATTCATCATATTCATAAAAAAAACAGCCAAAACAAGTAATAAGAATATGAAATTAGCAGTTGTAAACTATCGTTATACGTATAAAAAAATACCATAAACAATTATAGAAAAATAGAGGAGAAAAATGTTGAATCAAAGTTAGATTTAATACAAAATAGTATTCAATACATACAATGCAAATATGTAAGACAAATTATAACCGTAGTAATTATAATTAAATTTATGCATTATCATTTTCATCAGTGTGAAGAATTTTTGTAAGGACATCAAAAAAGGTTTAATAAAATATAGTAAATGATGGAGCCGGTTTCCTTGTGCCAAATGTTGAAAGCATTATTATGTAAAAGTGTGGTGATTTGGTAGAAACGTAAAATTTTAAGAGAAGTTGTCTTTTTTTATTAGTTCCAATTTTTATGTCCTGAGCAAAATGTATACCGTGGTCAAATTTGCCTCTCAATCTTCTTGGGTCGATAAGACAGAGTAGTGTGGAGATGAATGAATCGTTCGCAGTATGTTTGTGTAGGAATATAAATATTCAAATACATACACCTAAATATACATAGGTATATACATACATCCATACGTATATACATACATACATGCATGCATACATACATACATACATACATACATACGTACATGAATGCATGCATGTACGTATGTATGTATGTATATCTTTTAATACTTTAATACTTTTTAAACAATCGCCAGAGACATAATAGAAAAAAATCAGTGTGATTTGAACTATGAACATAAAAAAATGTTGTATAGACTTTCTACATTCTAGAACCTCTGTTCGCACACCACTTGTAATACACATGAAATATAAGCATGTATTTATCCAGGAATCAATGTATAAATACCAACACAAAAGTAAAGACTCAAACAACTTTATACAAATCAATTAGAATTAACAATTTCGTGTTATCAGATTGTTTGTGGATTAGGTTTCACAGTATTTCACGCAAAATTTCTTTTCATCTGCAATAGTTTGGACATCACGTTTACTAAGTGTTTGCTCAAACAGAGCAAACAAAACAATAGCTGTTCGTTTTTATATTACTTCCATATCCCAAAGTACAAAGCAATTGACACTAGTGTGTCTAACTAATCCATATATTAATATTTACATATAAAATACTATTTACTGATTGGTTTCATAACGGTGGCGACGACCAGATTTGACAGGACAATCGTTTCGATATTTCCATGTTTATATAATTAGATATAGTTCGGCAGTCAGTCAATATTATAGTCTAGCCTACAGCGCCTGAAAATGGTCAGTTAAAGACGAAGAAGAATCGTAGTGAGAATATGGTTATTGTGCATAGCAAAAAGGTTAAAAACGCTGACGTAACAAGGGTGGTATGATGACGTTTATATATGTATATTCATGGCGTATGTGATTAATGTTTTTTAAACGAGAAATAGGTACTGCATTTCCTAGCGCGCACGCACACGCCCCTCCACACACACACAAATACACGCACACATGTATATTTGCATATACATATATATATATATATATATATATATATATATATATATATATATATATATATACATATATATATACATATATACAGATGCATATAAATATACACATATACATATTAGTATACATTTATGTATGTATATGTGTATATGCATACATAAATGTATATCATATATATATACATCAGATGTGTGTGTGTGCGCGTGAGCGTTTGTGTGGGTGTATAACATCCATACATACAGAATTAAATAGATGCTTACATAAGTAGATTGGTGAAAGTTAGCAGAATCATTGGGATAGCGAATTTTCTATCATTTCCAGTCCGAATCACGCCGAGATCAATCTTTTTCTACTTTCACAGAAGTATATTAAATCATATGGCTATAAATAAATACCAGTGAACTTGGATTCCAGTCGTCTACATAACCTAAAAACTCATCTTACATAGAGATGATGCACCTATAACTTCATCAGGCGTATGTATTGACAGGCGACTTTTGAGGTCTCTCAGTGCTACTGGTAACATGGAATCCAGTACAACATGCTGCATGGCCGTGTCAGCTAAACCAGCACCCCTACTAACCTAACCTGGTAGACACCAAACAGGAATAAACATAGGACCTCTCAAAATGGTGGTTAAACCTAGTGTCAGATCAACAACTATCTAGTAACAGCATAGGCCCTCAGAAATTTCGTTAGTGAGACTCCCCTTAGGTTTTATTAAAGCATGTCGCTGGGACACTGAGATATGAAACTGGATATGTTGCGAATGGCATTGAACGTATTGAGAACCTTTGGCATGTACTTCAGATCAGGGCGCAACCATATTCTTGAGTCTGCGAGCTATATTGGCACGGGATATATTGCTCTAACTTGTCTCTGGATCATATCAAAATGATGGAGAGGCGTCTGTTGGCTGTTGTGCGTTCTTTATTGGGCTTAAAACTCAGTTTTGGGATAGTGATTACATTCTTTTCCTCAGACTTTCCAGACTAATTCTAAAAATGAGGCAGAGATCTAAAGATTCATGAAACTGAATCTATGGAGAAGCTGGTACTTATAATCCTTGAGGCTGTTTGTACATCATTCCTTCTATTTATTATTATTTTATTTTACTCTCTAGTTATGATATTCATTGTAGATACACAATTCTTTCCATACATATCATGTCCCCTATTTTTATTCTGACGCAGATTAGTATACACCTTTATTTCGATCTAGTCTTGTAAATTGAATGTTGGCTGTTAGCGTAGATAGTTATGTTAAAGTCAAACTATTCAACAATAGACGAGGTCCTAATCTATTATATTTTAGTTGTAAAAGAGGTTTTTCTCTCTTCTGTGTAAAGAAATTGCAAGCTATATATTTTTTAATAATACTTTTTCCGCTGGAAATATTACTTTTGTACTGTATATTCAACCACACTAAACCATTACTTCTGTTTACAAACACACTTCGTATACATTGAGATGTTTCTTGTTATTTTTCCATGAAATTAGTTTTCCTAATTCGTTTTTTGCAGAACGAACAAATAAACTTCCAGTTGTCTCTTCTTATTCTGATTTATTTATATAACTTGTTTATACATATTTCAGCGTGTATACGTGTATGTGTCTGTGTGCGTATGAGTGCGTATGTGTGTGTGTGTGTATGTGTGTGTGTATGTGTGTGTACGAGCAGGCATGCTTATGTGTGTGTATTTGTGTTTCATTATCCTTATATTCTCTTACACGTATCATGTAATTGGACTTGAGCTTCGTTTGAGCGAATCTTGACTGGTTATTAGTCGATCGTACTACTGCCTATGTTGATATTTTTCATACAGTCCCCTTTAAGTCAAGCCCTATTTCGACAGGATTTATATACACATACACTCACACATACAGAAATCTTCATAGGCGTATGTGTGTGTGTGTGGTAAGAAGCTTGCTTCTCAACCACGTGTTTCCAGGTTCAATCACACTTCAGTTCTACAATAGCATCGGGCTGACCAAAGCCTTGTGATTGTATTTGGTACACGAGAATTTAAAGCCCGTCGCGTGTGTGCGTGTATACATATATATATATATATACACACACACACAGACACACACACTCACAGAGACATGTATATGCTTTTGTGTCTGTGCCTGTCCTTCCGTCATCGCATGACAACTGATGTTGGTGTGTTTACGGTTTGGCAAAAGAGACCGATACAATATTTACTAGGCTTACAAAGAATAAATTCTGGAGGCGATTTCATCGACTAAAACCCCTTTAACGCGATGCTCTAGCATGGCTGCAGTGAAATGATTGAAACAAGTAAAAGAATAAAATATATATGTACATAGACACATGCATACATACCTGCATATATATGAACAATGAAAATGAGTGCTCAGCATCGCAGTGGTGGATATTTCTTTAATTGTGAATTAAGTCTACCATTCGTTTCATGTTAAGAAAAGTAGGAAAAATATCCTCGTGTCTAAACAATTTTTCAAGCCGATCACATGGAGAAAGGTGTTCACCTACACACACACACGCACACAGACACACACACGCACACACATAGTTAATTCCACACACACCCCACCCCACACCCCATCCCACACCCCCAAAAAACGAGTGAAGACACAACCACAGAATAACTAGAACGCAAGTACGTGGAACATGCAAGTATTAGCAGACGCTCAAGGAAGGAAAGAAAAGTAGTTTTACGTTTCGAGCAGAGCTCTCCGTCAGAAAAGGGAGACAGAGAAAATTCCAAGAAAAAAAGGAAAACGTGGGGGGGGGGGGGGTGGATCGCCAACGATCCTCATGTGGTTACATTTTGAAATGACCGGAAGGGAATGGGTGAGATAGATAGACAGACAGATAGATAGATAGATATGCATGTGTATGTGTGTGCGTGTCTCTGTGTGTGCGTGTCTCTGTGTGTGTGTGCGTGTATGTGTGTATATGATGGGCTTCCGTACTGTTTCCGACACCCAATTTTATTCCCTGAACATAGTTAGCCAGACGTTATACCAATAAGACGTTATACCAATAAGACGTTATACCAATAAGACGTTATACCAATAAGACGTTATACCAATAAGACTTGCCCAAGCTGCCACGTTGATCAGAAGTGAATTTATAATTCTCCTAGTGTGAAATGCACTACATACATGCATACATACATACATACATACATACATACTTATAAACATACATACATGTGTGTATATGTGTCTGTATGTGTCCATGTGTGTCCCCGCGCGCGCGCGCGTGTGTGTGTGTGTGAAATAAACAATTTTTATAGCAAGCAACAATTGTATGTTTAGTGATTTATTGTATATTAATTCCTCGTCCAAACTAAATCTATTTCCTTGTTGTTGGCATTGTTGTTGGTGTTTTATTTTTATTGTGAAACATGTAAAGATATGTTTTTTTGGTTTTTGTTTTCTTTATTTTTGCTTACAAACAATAAAAAAGTAAATATCAAAATAGAACATACAATCCGTTGCTGTTTTAGTTCAGATTGTTTTCAGTCGATTAGCAATAATAACGAAATCATTTGTTTATTCACTTCAATGGTTTAGAAATAGCTATATTAATCCTACTATTTCTGACATATATACAATATATATAAAGTGAACACAGACATGCACAAATACGTACGTGCATTATATATATATATATATATATATATATATATATATATATGTCAATGATTTTTCAGTCAAGTTATGGTACTCAAAATTTTAAATATCATACAGGTTTTTGTAAGTATATATTTTATTAGACTTATAAAGTTCCATTTTAGGATTTACCTTGTATTTTTACAATTTTGTATTATGTGAAATTTAATATATTATCTGAAATATTAATCTTAAAATAACCTTCATAAAAACGTCAACCGTAACTTGGCAACGCAATACGTGTGCTCTATATTACCTAATAAATATTGTTTTACCATCGAAAAATTTTACTTTCGAATTTAAAGTCTATGTTTTATAATTTTGTAGACTATTAGTAAAAATAACCCTTCAACACAACTCCACTACATATCCTCATACGCACACTATGATATTAGGTTAGTAACTCTTTCTTGGACGGTTGTTTTTAATATCGTGTACAACACAGATGAGCTTGTGGCTCCATTTTTAGTAACTGAGTTGCAATGGGGCAAGTAGCACTGCGAAAGCTGCAAGCAACATAATCAAGCAAGCTAAGCACAGACTACAAAAAGCAAGCGTGTAGTATTCTAATGTGCAACTATCTATGCTTGAATACTGCACACGCCGCATCCCAGCATAGGCAAGGAACATATTGCAGTTTAAAGGAATTATCCATGATCAATGCAGGAGTCTTGTGCTGGAGCTGCGAAAGACAACTTTCTATCGATGGCTTAAATTCAAGAGTCACGTGGCTACCTGAATAGAGGTTGCTACAAAACTATTTCTCTACAAAATACTTATAAACCATAGGTCATTAGGAACCATAATATTGCTACCACTGCAATATGTGGACTTATTTACATGTTAAGAAACGTCCTCATTTTTCCATACACATATGCAACTGTCGATGTCAATCCAGTGGCTCAACGACGAGATAGTATACTTTCTTTCAAGTGGTTTATAGAGTAACCCTCATAGCACTATTGACGGTATTCTGAAAATATACGGATCATGTAGCCAGCGTCTTCAGTGAATTTTCACGGAAAAAATTAATTCACCATGACGTGGAATCTTACTAGAAAATGTCGTTTTGTGTCTCTTGGAGTGCAAGTACCGGATTTGTATCTCTGAGAAACTCCACATATGAAAGAGTGTGTTGTATTCTTTAACAATATGACCGAACATTCGGAAGGACATCCACCATCGATCTACATATTAGTTAAATTTAAGGCATTAATTGAAACTACAATTTCGCAGTTTATATCACATTCATCGGCAATAAATCTTTTCTCCCAGTTAAACCTGAGTTTTTAGATTCACTTAGAACGAAAACATAAATAATCAGAGCAAGTTTCTGAAATTTTGGTTAATGCTTGAAGTGTGAGATTAGCCAAATGGAGCTTGTGAACGATAAGTTTTGGTTACAGCTCCGACTACTAACAGGATAATGACTGATTCACTGCTTTGAAAGAATTCATTATTAGTCACACTCAATTGTTACCAGACTGTCCATTCTGACAGACATATTGTTTTAATACTGGTTTCAAAATTTGAACCGTCAATATTAGAAGAGGAGTCAAATGGATTATATCGACCCCCGTGTTTGATTCGTACTTATTTTAGCAACTGCTAAAGAATGAAAGGCAAATTCAACCTCGGTGGAATTTGAACTCAGAACATATAGACGGGTGAAATTCCCCGAGCATAGCTGCATTTTACCCAGCGTGCTAACGGTTGTGCAAGCTCACCGCTTTACATTACTTTTATCGTATAATACATACATCTGGCAGTTATACTGATGCAAACAATTACTTAGACAACGAAAAGTATTGTCGGTAGTATTACAAAAAGCCATTGCGGACAGGCGGCAGCAGCAGCAGCAGCAGCAGCAGCAGTAGTAGTAGTAGTAGTAGTAGTAGTAGTAGTAGTAGTAGTAGTAGTAGTTGTGGTGGTGGTGGTGTTGTTATTGTTGTTGGTGGTGGTGGTGGCGGTAATATTGAAATTGGTAGTAGTTGGAGGAGGAGGAGGGGTGGAAGGAGTGGAGGTAGAGGAGGAGAGTAGTAGTAGTAGTAGTAGTATCAGCAGCAGTAGTAGTAGTAGTAGTAGTAGTAGTAGTAGTAGTAGTAGTAGTGAAAGTACTAAAAATAATAGTACAAGTTGTGGTAGTGGTAGAGGCAGTGGTAATGGCAGGAGACAAGATGAAGTTTTTAGTGTATACCTGATCAATTTGTAGTTTAAAACCGTTAAAATTCGTAGTCAAGAGTCAGAAGGAATCTAAAGAAAAGACGAATATTAAGATAATCTTTCTGACGTGTGACAAGTTTTCTGAAAGCCTACGGCTGATTTCCCATGATTCAACTGTGAAATGCCTTTAACACATTAAGTCCACGTAAAATAAGCGCAATAATTGGTTATGTTCGCCACGCTGATCAGCCGGCATGTCACTTGAGCAAAAGTGGAAAGAGAATGGAGAATTTCTGCGTGTGTGTACGTGTGAATGTGTGTTGTGTGTGCGCGCGCGCGCTCTGTGAGGGTGGGAGAGTCTATTTCTTTATAGAGAGAGACGAGTTTGTATTTGTGTGCATGTCTGTGCGTGTTTTTTTTTTGTTTTTTTGCGCAAATGTGAAACAAATCAAAAGTATGTATGGTCCTATGTTTTTATGCTTGTTTGCGCATGTGCGAGAGTTGAAAGTCTGTTTCGGAGAGAATGGGAGAAGGAGAGTTCATATATATATATATGTGTGTGTGTGTATGTGTGTGTGTGTGTGTGTGTGTGTGTGTGTGTGTGTGCGTGTGTGTGTGTTCAAGTATGAATATGCTTTTTCTCACTTTCTCCCTTCCTGTCATTCTGCTGCGAAAGACACAGCTGTAAAGTGCGTGTGTATAAGGGTATCCTTATTTTTTATGTGTATATATATAGAGAGAATGAGAGGCAAAGTGAGAGAGATATACACACACAAACACACAAACAGCGAAAGAGGGAGAGAGAGAATGAGAATTTATGTCTATGTTGTAATGAACCAGAGAAATGGGTAGTATGTGTGCGTGTGAGTGAATATATATATATATATATATATATATATATAGATAGATAGATAGATAGATAGATAGATAGATAGATAGATAGATAGATAGATAGATAAGGAGAGAGGGAGAGAGAGAGATAAATAGATATGTGTGTGTATATATACATACATAAAAATATACATATATGTATGTATAGGAGTGGCTGTGGGCGATGAGTACTTTCAAAGCGCACCCTGGAGCCTTCGACAGGACTCGGCATCATCCTACAGCTCCTCAGAGACGCAATACTGGATTCAGGAAAACAGTTCTGACGTTGATAGACAAAGATGTGTGATTCTCAAGAAGCCACGATCTCAATACGTTGGATTTTGCTGTTTGGTCCATTTTTGGAGACGGATGTCTCGAGCATTCCTCATGTTTCGCTCGACGTTCTGAAGGCAAAATTGCGCCAGGAATGATCTTCGATTCCGCGTGAACAGTTGCGTGCTCCGTGTAAAGCATTCACACCTAGACTTAAGGCTGTGATTCGAGAGAGGTGGTCATATCGAATAAATGTGGTAGCGGCATAATTGTGTTTACTTTATCATTGCATGGCATTGCTCGGACCCGAAATATAATGTTATTTTGCTTTAGCATAATTCCAAAAAGTTGGTTGCCTTAATTTTGGAATACCCTGTATATGAGTATGACTGTGACGATGATGTTGGTGGTGGTGGTGGTGTAACGGAGGGGGAGGAAGATTATGATTGTGATATGAGATGTCATATCTAATCTAAAGTCTCGGGTAGTTATATAATCGAAGGACAAAGCTGGGCGGCGTGTCAAAGAGGAATAAGGCATGATGTAAATTTGTGTAGCGGAAAGACGAAACCGTATATTGTAATTTACTGCTTTTTAATCTGTACCACACCAGTATAGTAGTAGCTGTGACATCATCGCCATAATAATAATAATAATAATAATAATAATAATAATAATAATAATAATAACAATAATAATAACAATAATAAAATCTGCTGAAATCCTAATGGCTTGTGAGTACCATTGTTTGAAACATTTAGTTAAATTTATGGCAACTTTTGCATAATTTCAATTGTCCTCTTTTTATTTGTTCTTTTGTAATACGTAATAACGAGCGGCTGGCATTCGTCCTCTCATCAATTCAAACCTGTCTGTAGAAAAAGTGAATGCCTCTATTAAGCTTTGTGAATACCGCAGAAATGCTATAAAAATCCAGTCACTGCCAATATTGTCTGTGAGAAGAGTAACCGAATATTGACACGTCCTCAATTTAGAGAAATATCTAACTCGTATGCAGTTAACATTTTGGTTTATATTGAAACGAGACTACTCTTATTCAAATTATATACACGGTTAGAATTTAACGTATTTTCGGCAGTGAATCAGCGAGAACATAACCATTATGTGCTATCACTGCCTTTTATGTAGTTTTCGACAGTGACGTATCCTAGTTATAAATTATTTGCGATTGGAATTGGTGAAAAACGAGCAGGTTTAAAGGCTCCATACTTTTGACGAGCAAAAGGGTTTCGCTTTCCCAAGAATATATAATTGATAATGCAGTGTCTACATTATTTTTGCATGGGAGGTAGTCTAATCAATATGATTCCCTCTTGGAAAAGAGATAGAATTGAAGAATTTGCCAAACAGTTGTTAACGCCATTCAACAACGCTACGTTCTATAAAATAACGATTTCTTACCTTCGCACATTGCCACAAATTCATAAAGGATTGATATAGTCTATTGTATTCAACTTCCGTTACGATAATGGTAAATACATGACCGAATGGGGTGAATGCAAGCAAAAGGGCGCTCCTGACGTTGCTACATACTGCCACTTCTTTCATCTACCTATATTCTGAGATGTATGAAATAATAATTACCTATTATTGATGCAAAATGGTTAGGGTACGTTGAAATATATAGTTAAGATATTCATGTCTTCGCAATGGGGTTTAGTTATAAAATTGTAATAATCGTAATCAACACTTGGCCCTCTTCGGGAGATAATTGTGTTTATATAGCTCTACTATAATTAACTATGCCCAATAGTGATTTATTATATTGGCAAAATTCCACAAGCTTTGTTGAAGAGGTGTATAGTCTAATGAATCATATCAATCTATACCGAGTACTAAATGTTAGCGATCATATCAGAATTTGAACTCAAGGCTGAAAGAAATAGAGATGAAAAGCTTATAATAGGCATTTAGTCGTGAACACTATAATTTTCACTATTCCTTCCTATTTTGTTTGTGTTAAATAAATATTCCTCACGTAGATTGGAACTGATGGATTTGTATGGCACTCTTAGAATCCATTGAATGGAATTCGGTATAGGAAGCCCTTCTTGCTGTATCGATCCATACAAGATTGAAAAGCAAGTATTATGAAAGGATTTGAATGCTATACATGAACATACATACGTATGTGTGTGTGTGTGTGTGTGTGTGTGTGTGTGCGTGCGTGTGTGCGTGTGTGTGTGCGTGCAGGTATACAAAGAGAGGAGCTAGGAAAAGGAAACAAGGCACATCACATAGTTAATTTGATTGTAAACATGCTATTTATTTTCTATTTTAAATAAAAGAACAGCATTCGTGGCGGGGGAGAGCCAATGAATTTCAATTTCAAATACGGAACTGTACGTTCTGTTATCAAAGAGAAAGAAAATGCTGGACTTGAAATCATAGCCTAAAACAGTAAACACTCGAAAACGTTTTAATCCTTACTTTACACTCATGATTTAAATGATATCGAATGAGCCGCGATATTCAAGAATAGTGCGGGAAGATATATTTGTTGAGCATTTCTCTTCATCCTTCAAAATTTATTGGAAGAAATTAAATGCAGAGAGTTCCCTGGTTTCATCTACAACTTTGCATTGTCAGCGTGCATATTTTTTTTAGTTCTGTCTCCAATGTCGATGGAGGATATGTAAGGAAGAAACAGTTGCTGCTCTGTTGTTTTCAGTCTGGAAACCTCTCTTGAAAAGACTCAAGATGATGTATAAATGCGCTACGATAGGTGGCATACAACGGACTCCATGCAGACACCTTTTTCCAGTGGTCTTTCGAGAACTTGGATTCACTCGAATGTTTTTTTTTGTTTTGTCTTTTTTGACACTCCGTCGCTTACGACGTCGAGGCTTCCAGTTGATCCGATTAACGGAACAGACTGCTCGTGAAATTAACGTGCAAGTGGCTGAGCACTCCACAGACACGTGTACCCTTAACGTAGTTCTCGGGGATATTCTGCGTGACACAGTGTGACAAGGCTGACCCTTTGAATTACAGGCACAACAGAAACAGGAAGTAAGTGTGAGAGAAATTTGTGATGGAAGAGTACAGCAGGGTTCGCTACCATCCCCTGCCGGAGCCTCATGGAGCTTTAGGTGTTTTCGCTCAATAAACACTCACAAGACCCGGTCTGGGAATCGAAACCGCGATCCTGTGACCGCGAGTCCGCTGCCCTAACCACTGGGCCATTGTGCCTCCACCCACCACTCGAATGTTACAGAGGAATAAAATGCATTAAATTTATTACGCACTGGAATCGAAATCAGAAACGTGTGATTACGAAGAGAACTTTGTAACAAATACTCCTGTTATAGGAAGTAAACGGAACTATTCAAAATCAAGTGGCCCACTTCATTCTAACCTCTATATTTTACACACTTAACATATTATCACACAATCAGTGTCTCATAAAACAGTCTAAGTTATAATTACTTTATATCTATTTCAGATTTCCTATGTCGGTTGCTACAGCAAAATGTATCGGTGACTCGTCAAACATTGCGATGAAATGAATTTGATTAACTTCTGCTTACCTTAATTAATTGAATCTTTATTTATCTTTCCCTCTATCTTGTGTCGATATTTAATCAATTCACACAGAATATGATTAATTTAATTGTTGTCAATTATCATATTACACAGTCACATACATACAGTTCCCCAGTATAGTATATCACAAACACAAAACATACACTACAAATATTTAATAATTAGTGATTTATGAAGTATCACGTATATAATTAGAAAGAAGTCGCTTGATTAGAAAATTAATATTTGTCTCAAATATTTCAAATGGCCGTGCTCTGTGTTCTATCTATCTATCTATCTATCTATCTGTCTGTCTGTCTGTATGTATGTATGACTATCTATCTATCTATCTATCTATCTATATATATATCTATCTGTCATCTATCTATCTCTCTATCTATCTCTGTCTATCTATTTATCTATCTACACATACACACATGTATATATATATATATATATATATATATATATATGTGTGTGTGTGTGTGTGTGTGTGTGTGTGTGTGTGTGTGTGTATGTATATATTCATATGTATGTATGTGTATATAAATAGATAGACAGACAGAAAGTTATCTTTCGTATGTTTCTAATATGTGTGGGCTTATATGTCTTTTTATCATTATTTTTTTTAATACAGTGGTTATAATAATGATCCTTAATCTTTTAATAATGAAGCGTTTATGGAAATGTCTCGGATTTTATTTCATGATTAAAGAATACAATTCACTAATTATATACTGTCATTGTCCTTTTTCTTTTTTGTTTCTCTATCTTTGCCCACGTATGATTTTAATCCACGACTAACGAAATATTATACATTTTAGTACCAACCGAAGCTTAATAAAATTCTCATAAATTTTACTGTCATAATATCAACCAACTTCCTACATCGCACCAATGATCTATAACAAAAATTTGGCGAATACCTTGAAGAAGTCTTCTACTAAGTTAATCTGCCAAAAAAATGAAACATAATTGGCTTTCTTTCCTACATATCAGGTTCTTTTGCACCTGTCCAATCCCCTCCCTATACGACCGATGAACGTAACCTAGTGAATTAATGGGTGTGAATCTTGTCTGCTTGAATTGAGCAAAAATATATGTTACCAAATACAATGAGTTGTCGCTTATAATCTTGCAGATAGACATAATTTACAGAATGAATACATGTAATTAAAAAGTATGTCTTTCTCTATAATGGCATTTCTTTTGTTGTAGCTGTCGTCTGGAATATTTCAGTCAATATAGATTGCGAATATTAAAAAAAAAAAAAATGGATAATTTTTAAATGTTTCAATATTCCATAATTTTCTATAACTTTCTAATGGCTTTCATTTATTGTTACTCGGAGACGGCCAGCGATATAATCAGTAACATCTCGACCAATGCTACAATGTCTACTCACATCCCTTTAAATTACAAACATTGAAATGCATGCAGAGTTTGGCTCTACAGTTTTTATCAATCTAAGATCTCAACACATTAAATATATTAGAACCACTAGAAAGAATTGCAATGCATCATACTGAAGTATCTAGTATTGCCTTGTATTTCACTTCATCACAACTACAAAAAAAAAATACTCTACATTTGCAATCCTACCCAAATATGAAATGACCTGCAGCTACTACTATACAGTACAATAATAGCATATGCTATATTGATTT
The DNA here is from genome assembly GCF_046866305.1 of Octopus bimaculoides. Taxonomy (NCBI): domain Eukaryota; kingdom Metazoa; phylum Mollusca; class Cephalopoda; order Octopoda; family Octopodidae; genus Octopus; species Octopus bimaculoides. The sequence continues at coordinate 13,708,095 of NC_142940.1, read as the reverse complement.
CAAATTTTGGCACAAGGCCGGTAGTTTCGGGGAAGTGGGGAAGTCGATTACATTGACACCAGTGTTCAACTGGTATTTCTTTTATGGTCCCCGAAAGGATGAAAAGCAAAGTCGGCAACGGTGGGATTTGAAATCAGAACGTAAAGAGGGACGAAATGCCTTTCAGTATTATTCCCGGCGTGTTAACGATTCTGCCATATTGCTGCTTTGTATGCTATATATATATAATGCATACTACACTATTAATAGATACTAAATTATGTTTGTATTCTATGACTGAATAATTTAGTTCAGTTCAAAAACTATACCACACTCCAGTTCTATAGTTAAGAGATGAGGAATTGTGTATATTATTTACATATTCACATCTGATGGTTATTTGTCCTCATCTTGTTTGTTGTTAACACAATGTTTCGGCTGATATACCCTCCAGATTTCATCAGGTGTCTTGGGGAAATTTCGAACCTGGGTTCTCATTTTTCGATGTTGTTGTTATTATTATTATTATTATTATTATTATTATTATTATTATTATTATTATTATTATTATTATTATTATTATTATTATTCAGGTCACTGCCTGGAATCGAACTAGGAATCTTGGGGTTATGGCGTAGTGGTTAAGAGCGCGAGATACCCCAAGATTCTGAGTTCGATTCCAGGCAGTGATCTGAATAATAATAATAATAATAATAATAATAATAATAATAATAATAATAACATCGAAAAATACCTTAGGAATGAGAACCCAGGCTGGAAAGTTCCCCACGACACCTGATGAAGGCTGGAGGTATATCAACCGAAATGTTGTGTTAACAACAATCAAGATAAGGAGAAATATCCGTCAAATGTAAGTAATGTAAATAATGTATACCACACTCTATCTACTCAGTATTATTAGGAAGTTGCTGGATTGTCTGTCGTTAAAACTTCGGCAAGGTTGCTTTGCCTTACGCTTGGCCTAATCTCTGTATACCAACGAAAGAACCGAGGCATACTCGGTTGCACAATCTGAAAGAAATACTAACTCTCTCCCCTTCAGATCACATCCTATCGTCATGAAATCGTGAAATGTCACTTGAACAATACCGTCCTATTAATATTGAAAAGTAGCGAGGTAGAATCTGGAATGAATATTAACACGAGCATATTTGATCGTACCTGGCAAGGAATCAATTGACCAAATATTATAGCAAAAATAGTACCACGACATTAGGCATCTTCGTATCGGATGTATCCTAAGTAATTCGATTGCTACTGTAATATGAAATATGTGCAATAACAGTATGCAAAAGACTGTTGACTATGTACACCTACGTATAAAATATAATGTATAATAAATATATGTCTATTTTGCCTTATGGTTTCCTGCTATAAATGGATTAATTTGGTATCGAAAACAAGGATAAAAATTCTTAATAGAGCCTGCGAATAATTTTTGTGGTAAATGTGATATATATTCTTATCAGTTTGCTGGAATGAATAGCTGTCGAAATTTATTAATTTTAGCTCAGTCAACAAAACGTATGATGAACTATAATCACAACGAATACTTATAAAAGTTTTTTGAATTTATGATAACCGTGTATATTTAAATAAGCAATCCACACACCTATTTCACTTTAACAATTCAATATTAAAAATTGCATTCATATCAGAATGTATAAAGGAATGTGTGTGTATGTGTGTATGCATGTGTGAAGATATATATATATATATATATATATATATATATATATATATATATATATATATATATATATATACACACAAAATATAGATATTCCATTTAACAATATTTGTTTATGTAGCTCATATGAATGTTGGTATAGTTGATATTTCAGTTGTAGAATATAAAGCCATTCAATTTGGTATTTAAGTATTTTTCGTTTGAGGATTTGGGGAAAACCAGAGTGCTATTTATTACTTAGTCTAACTTCATATTGTAATGAATAACTGAAATGTATCTCCACTGAAAGTTTATTGTTAACTATGACGTTTAATGGTTTAATAATATACGCATTAAATAATAGAAGCCGTTGCAAAATAAAGACATAATTCTATCTCTCTCTACTTTCTCTCTTCCTCTCTCTTTATGTATACATCCAGATAAACACACACGTGTTTTGTGTGCGTGTGCGCATGTGTGCGTATGTGTGTGCATGTGTGTTTAGTGAGGTAGAGAGGTATGTATACAGGTAACTATGTCGAAAGGTTTAGTAATTTTGGCATACCTAAAGGAGAAAGTTTTACTATATATATCGTCATAAATTCAGTTTTTCCCTTTCCTATCTCTATACAGACACACATACACACACACACATACACACACACACACACACACACACACATATATATATATATATATATATATATACGCATACACAGATACATAGATACATACGCACAAAAAAAATAGAAAGAAATGTGTGTGTGTGTGCGCATTCCTTTACTCGCTTAAGCTATGCAGCTGCTGTCATACTGGAGCACCATTGTGATATTTCTGACTTCCTCAGTCTGTGGTGTTTCACATCACCACTTCTGTATGTTCCTTTCTCCCAGCTGCTGGTCCATTTGGTGTTTAAAGGAGTTTGATTCCGCTGCCGTCGTCTGCACCTCATGTTAGGCTCTTGGTTCATCCGTTATTATGGAGAGGAGGTTGACTATTTCCCTTTCGCATACATCTAGTTCCACCTTATGCAGATTTCTTAATTTTTAAGAGCTGTGGGCCTTTGAATCCTAGACTATTGTAGTACCTGATCCTGAATTTAGATGGAATGGGTGATACCTTTGGTACCATACAATGGCAGTCAGTTCTGGCATTTGTATAACACTCAATCCCGATGTTCGGTACTAGCCCTTCTAGACTTTACCGTATGTAGAGTATTACATATCTGTCGCGCCTTCGCTCCAGGGAATAAAGTTGCAAATTTTCTCATCCTATTCTTGAAGCTCATCTGCTGCAGTGTCTCAATTTTTTGTGTAATGGTGTTGGACTGCTTCAAGCTCCACTATGTCGTGGTCATAACTGGGAAAAGTGGTCCAGGTGACTGGGAACAAAGGTTCTCCACAAGGTCAACATAGTTTCTTGGTCTTTTGCCTTGAGGGAGCTCGGTAACCATTCTGCCAGTTGACTGGACTTTGCTGCCATATTGGTAATGTGCATATAAAATGACGCGTCATTCACCGGCTGATTCTAGTGACTTCGGGTCCTGTATATGCAGGCTGTAGTGCATTCATGAGTTGATAGTGCAGTGCTTGAAATTTTTCAGCATTAAACTGCAGCCTGTCAATTTCGGCACACACACACACACACACACATATATATATACACATATATGTGTATGTATATATATTTATATGTATATATATATACAT
>NC_142940.1:13677217-13699717 GCF_046866305.1 Octopus bimaculoides | reverse complement strand
ACTATTTTATAATATTGTATTATATACTGTTGCATAACATTATAATATTGTTTATTATATTATATTGGGTTAGAACAAATGTCCGTGCGGTTTTTTTCTTGGTAAAATACTAAAACAATATTTAGGTATATGTGCATATCATTTTTTCAACAAGGTATATTATATTTCGTTTCACTCCCTTTCACCGTCTATGAGGAAGCATTATGATCCCATTTTGTTGGGGCTCGGTGTCTATAGTGTCACGGTCTAAGTAAATTTTACAGCCCTCCAAAGAGTCGAAGTTCTTCCAATTAATAGAATTCTGTTATTATGAAGATAAATAGTAATCCGAAGGTCCAAGGTCAAGTAAATACGGTGTGTATGGTAAGACACCCCAACCAAACTGTACCAATTTCTGCCGGATCTGCCGACCTAGCATTGTCCTGAAGGAAGACAACACAGTTTTGATTGGTTAATTCTGAACGCTTATCATCGATTGCCTTTAATCGGTCTAACAAGGAACGATAACTATGTGAATTCAATGTCTCATTTCATCCAAAGATGTCCTAATGCATAATGTTTTTCCGATTCCATCAGACACAGCACATCACCATCTTCAGATAGCAAACGGATGTTGGAACGATTAAATATGGCTTATTTCGTTTTTTGCAGGAACATTTTCGCTTCTAATTTTTGTAAGGGACACTTTCATTTTTATTTTCATTTATTTTTTCGCTGTGATCGTTATTTTCGCAAATGGGATTTTAGTTGCTTTTGCGCCGAAAATCGCGGATGCACATAATGTTGGACCACTTGTTAATCCTAGTAAAACCACTTCATAGCTCACAAGCAACAAAGATCCAACATTAACAGAGATCCCATGAATCAAGTAGATGATTTCAGGCACCTCGGCTCTGAGTTAGCTTCAACTGAAAAGGAACTAAAATCTCGGAGACCCAAAGCGTGATCAGCCCTAAATAAACAGGATGTGTCTGGAAATCAAACCTTGAACAGCCTTAAGAGGTATTTTTTTCTGTGCAACAGTAAAGTTAGTCCTTTTATATGGAGCAACAGCCTGGACGTTTACCAAAACGCTGCAGTTCAACCTAGATGGAGCTTACACACGAACGTTAAAAGCAGTCTTAAACATATCGTGGAGAACTCATCCCGAGAAACAGCGGTATGGAGATCTCCTGCCTGTTTCTACTAGAATAAGGGAAAGGTGCTAGTGCTTTGCAGGGCATTGTTGGCGAGCTAGACAAGAGATAGCGAGTGGCCTACTGCTATGGATGCCAAAGCATGGCCGTATTCAGGTAGGTCGACCGAACACAAGGTATGTAGATCATATCACAAGAGACATTGGATGCCGTCGCGAAGATCTCCCTCAACTAAGGCATGACCGAGATGGATGGTGTCTGCAGGTTAAAAATGTCCGAGCAAGCTCGACTAGACGTTGCTAAGTGATCCATGTCTCTGCATTCAGATCAGCAGCTCACACTGATTGTTACTAACAACAGACCACATTTTTGGTTGAGTGACCTTCGTCTACAATTCGGATGCGTAATTCTCCAACACACAACATAATATGGCCTGTTTTTCATTAAGTTAGCGAACAAAACAGCCTCATTAAAGAATTGTAGAAAATGGATGGAATGTATTTATAAACCTCATTTTTAGCGTCTTGCTCCCATTGTGAAATGTTTTGTACCATCACATAGAGTCAGGTAGTATTTAAGTGACCTTCATCCTGACTGAATTACGTATATGGAAGCTATATACTATAATATGACATACCAATAAGATACATAGAGATATAATTATGAATATTAATACATTCAACCCACTGATGTCATAAATTTTAGAGAGTCGAACATTTAGTAACATTAATATTAATCTGTTTCGTTTATTGTTAAATATTTTAATATTGATTAATATGTGGATAGGAGTGAATGATCTCTTATAGCATATAATTTTTAGTTATTTCTTTTCATTGTTTTTCTTAATTTTAGGCTTTGTTTTGAATTCCCATGGAAGTAATAGTTTTTTTATTCATTAATTGTTTGTCTAGTTATAATAATTAATATTCTAGTACTTGAGTCGATGAAATCAATTACAATGTTCCCTTAATTGTGATGACCTTATTCGATAATTAGTATTTTATTAATGGCAAAAATTAGAGAGAATGTATTTGAAATGAGTGTTTCTTGCTGTACATAGTAATATTTTTCAACGTTTTTACTGAATATGTTCAGAGGAAAAATTACTTTTCCATTCTTGTGGTGAGCAGTAAAATATTTACTTATAATAATTTTTATTAGATAGGTGCTAAGTATTATACCCGTTACACTGTGTAATATGATTTTTTGCCTTTGGGTAGAAATTGTTTCTTCCTATTTACTTACTCTTAGAAAGTATGAATAATAGCTAATATTTCCTTCAAACTTTGCTTTTGTTATTTATTCAAACCCGTAAATATCCCATGGCTATGATGGTCCCCCACTACTTCTGCTCATGATCAAAGATGCGCATGCTATCACCTACTAATGCAAATGCAACTGACTAGCAAATTTGTGGAATGGAGCACAACATTTGCTATAACGATATTTCTGCTTCAGCAACTCAGCGCTGAGTCTGTCTGAAATGGAATGGAAAATAGGTCAGGACACAAAAGCCACGTTTAAAAGGAATAGTAGTCATTTCCTTTGATTTCTAGATACAAGAAAATAGGAAACAACATAAACTGACCAAAAACATAAGAATTAAAATTTTGTTACACAGTATTATCAATAGATGTAACTTATCAAGGAAGATTGACTAAATATTTAAAGCATGGAACAGAATAATTTTCATTATTTAGTTCGGTACTTTACATTATGGGTGCAACTCCTCCTCAATTCCACTATTGATAAGATAAAGTAGCCGCCAATAATTGTGTTCGGTTTAATAAACTAAACATCCAACCTATTCTTTGGCAGTTGTGACCTTGTGGCTGTTAGGAACAATTATCTATAGAAACGGTTTTTCTTCCATTCTACATATTCTGAGTGTATATCCCAATGCTTTCCAGGTTTTCGGGGTCGATAACATAAAGTATTGGTCAAGTACTGTTGCTGATGGTATCCACTAACTTCGTCCAAATTTAAGGTCTTTTTGCCTGTGCAAACACCAATTTTGAATTGATAAGAAGAGTAAGGTAATACAAACGTTATTGAATCTCGCAAACACATCGTAAAGTGTTTACCTGTGACTTTATAGTTGTTCCTTTCATATATTATTATGTTTGACTATATTTCATTATAGTATGTATAGTATTTCGGTAAGACAAGTGCGTAAAAGTCGAAATAGGTGAATGTCCTCGATCCAATCATACATTTATCAAACTCGATAACATTATTTGTGTATAATAAATCAATATTACACTTGTTATTCTCAACATCTTCTAAAATTGTACATCAACTTCGAAAGGAAAAAGAGGCAAGAATTAATACTGTCTCTCACTATTCACAATTCAAAACCCGCCAGTGTTGACATTGCTTTGCATCAACATCACCCACTCCCTTAGTCTAATACACTACGTACCAAAAGTTCAATAAGTACTGGAGTTGATTCAATAGAATTGATTCATTCTCTAAAAGTGTGTGGCTATGTGCCAGATTTCGAAGTCAATATGGAATGAACAAATAGGGGTTGATAGCAGAATTGGCCAAATCTTGAAATAAAATTCGCTATGATGTTAATTTTATTTCAACGTTTGACGTTCAATAAATTGGAGGAGGCTTGGGTGAGTCTTCTGAAGTATGATTGGATTCCATCGCAACATGCGGCCCCTCTGAGCAAGTAACTTATACCAAGGCTTCAGATTTACTAAACCATTGCGAATAAAACTGTAAGGAAGACTTCAAGAACGGTTGTTCCTCCTCTAGGTTTGTATGCTGGATATGTCGCTCGCAATACACGATCCGAACTTTCGGCGCCTTTAGTGATCGTGCGTATATGTGTGCATATACATATATATATATATATATATATATATATAGGAGGAGAATTTAAAGAGAAAGACTATAATATATATAATCCGGTTTAAAGCGACATTTGTATGTAAAAAATTGAGTGAAAAATGATTAGCTAGCTTAAGCTAGAATCGAACCACAAATGAACGTATACACGGCTCCTTGCGCCTCCGACTGGACCAAATGCTCACTCATCTATTTCAGCAATATATATATAGTCATTATTTTACTAAGAGACTTCCATAGTCGCTTTATCACCATAACTTGCAAAGCCTTCTGGTTTGTTTACAAATATTGTCTGTGGTATTAGACAGTTAAAGTATATATTCATAAAAGTCTGGCTGAAATTGATGGGTAAGCATTTAGCCCAATCACATGCGCAAGGAGCGTGTAAGCGTTGATTTCTGGGTTCGATTAGCTCATCATTTTTCAGTCGATTGTTTAAAAATAAACGTCGCCTTAAATCGGAGTTTATACGTTATTATTATATAGTTAATATTATACTAATAGACATTCATAGTAGTTTTATCACCATAACTTACAATGCCATCTGGTTTGTTTACATATATTATATGTACACACACACACACACACACACACACACACACACACACACATATATATATATATATATATATATATATACACACACTCACACACAATTTATGTATATGCACATATGTACATGTGTGTGCAGATAGATAGATAGATAGATAGACAGACAGACATACAGACAGAGAGATAGATAAATGCACGATCAATGCTGAACTGACGTTAAAATATAACAAGAGTAATTGGATCACACTCCTCCAGGTTTTCTCAGAAAATCAATAGAGCTGAGCACCACCTATCAATGGATGTTCCTGTTTATGGAAAGTCAAATGATCCACTCCATCATTCACAAACAGGTATATCGACTAAAGAGCGAATTTACATTCTTAAGTTTCCGTTTTCTCCATTACTCTACATGCTACTATTTTCTTTTAATGTCATATTTTTACTATTCTATTCATTTAGTATTGTTACCATTTCCTCTTATTTATTTTCTTTTTTCTCACACACATTTGTCGCTTTATATTTGTCTATACACTGCTTTTGTATATATGCATATTTTTTGGCAGTGGCTTAAATTTCATATAGTTAGTCAATAAGTACAATCCGTAATGTGTTGAGGAAAAATACCGGATAACCACTAGCTTCGCTGTGGTGGAACATGCTCCTTCCTTGCAAACGTGTGACCCTATGCCATTGTTAGAACTAATATATTTCTTTTCATCGCCATCATCATCATTATCATACTTGCTTCTTGCATCTTGAGCAAGTAGGCACTTGACCAAGGTGCTACGCAGTTGGGCTGAACCGGGAACCATGTCATTGGGAAACAAGCTTCTTGCCATACAGCCAAACCCGCGACTATCTTGACTTCGCCTCTGTCTTTCCTGAACAACATCTTCCCAAAACAACATCTACAGTAACATCATACAACACTTCGGTTCTTGCAAACTGACCTTTCCAACTCCTGATCCGAATATTTCCTCCATATCGAAAAACTACGATTTGCGTACCCGTATAGTGCATACACACACGAAAATTTCAAGACCAAGAAAAAGAAATAATATAAATAACAATTGGTCATTATTAAAGCCAGAGATATATTGTACAAACGAGAATAGGGTAACATTTAAACTGGTGAGAAATGTAGGATAACATAGTACAGATAGGGCCATTATATTTCATGTAGTAATTCAAAAGATTGTAATTAAAATTAAGCAATATTTTGTTAAGGATGAGAACGAATCATTATATAAAGGATTTTACTGTAGTCAGGGAAGGTAGGCAGATCACTGAAATTCTAATAAATTAGATGTACGAGTGTGTGTGTGGGGGGGGGGACGCATTGGTAAATGAGTTTAATTTCATTCCTTTGGTGATAACAATGGCTATGTTCCTGTTTAATTAGACCTCCAAAGCGGTTCTCACTTTACAGCTGAGAATCATTTAGAAATTCTTCTTTGTTTTTGTGTACAGCTAATATTTTTAGGTGAACAAGAAATATTTCTTCTATGACATGTGACTTTTACCATACAGCTGCCTTCTGCAAATTAATGTTTATAAGAACTGAGTTTGTCAATACAATTTATATATTTAAGACAATGTCTTAGCAGAGTAGGAAGAAAGGCAGTAGTTTTGACGCTAATTGTTGGAGAGTAGCCACTGAAATCGATACCAGTTTACTGTTTATACTACTTTCTTTGGCCACAGTAAACTCTATCATCATTGTTCTGATTTGAAATAAAAATTAAAAAAAATTAATTCTTAAAACGTCATGTGAAGAAACACTGGACATAAGCGCTGGAAATTCTGCTGACTTACTAAACAGATATAGAAAGAAAAATGAGTGAGTGGGTGGTTAAAATGAAGAAGAAGAAGAAGAAGAAGAAGAAGAAGAAGAAGAAGAAGAAGAAGAAGAAGAAGAAGAAGAAGAAGAAGAAGAAGAAGAAGAAGAAGAAGAAGAAGAAGAAGAAGAAGAAGAAGAAGAAGAAGAAGAAGAAGAAGAATTCAAAACTTCTGGAAAGGATGATTAAAAAGAAAATAAAAAGAAACAGAAAAAGACAGGAAGAAACAGATAAAAGTTAAGACAAATAGAAAAGCAAAAATTAAATATAACAAACATATAAAGCAATGGGGAAAAAAAGAGACGTGATACGTAGAATGATATCGAGAACAGAGAGAGAGAGAGAGAGAGAGAGAGATGAGGGAGAGAGAAAGGGAGATAAATAGAGTGAGGGGAAGACAGATAGAGCGAAACAAATACAATTACAAAAGAGAGATGAGGAGGTCATTGCGTTGTGGTGGGAAGCGATGAGAAATCGTGGAAGAAAATGGAGAATATGGAGGTAATGAGAGTTTTAAAAGAGAGAGAAATGTTAGGCGAATACTGGTTGAAAATATTCCATCAGATTAGCTGATTGCTTCTTCAAGAACTTGATTTTCCTTCAAGCATTCGTTGAGAATTTTTCATAGTTTCTATCGCATTTACTTATTTATGTTTTCGTTTATATATTTATTTTTTTTAAATAAGATTTTACTGTTTCTTCCGTCCGTATTCACGTTTCGCAGTTAATTTGCTCTCATCTGAAGAAGTTTCGTTTCACTTTTCTTTTTGTTTTGTTGTTTTTATGGGTTTATTTTTACTTACGTTTTTTTTTTCTTACTTTTCTTTGTGCCACGTTTCCCGGGTCCTCAAAACTGATGTCATATTATTTTGGTTTGTTACGCAAGCTGTTATTAGCATCGTTGTTCCTTAAATCAAATGCCAAGAAACAAGAAAGACACCGCACGACCACCAACACCACCACCACCACCAACAACAACAACAACAACAACAACAACAACAACAACAACAGCACAACCACACACACAAATAAAAAAAAAAGCCCCTGAAAACACAGTAATGAAATAGCTTACTTTGATTTTTCCCCCCCACAAATAAGGATGCTATATTATTTTTTTCTAAACTGTATTTCGTTGATTGACTCAATTTGTGCTAATACTAGTGTCAATGATATCGACACCGTAGGCAGGAAAACAAACCTGACATTTACGTGACTTGTATTAAGATATGTACCAGAGCAGATAACTTAAAATAACATTATTTGTCTGTCATTTTTTAGGGGAAAAAATACATAGAAAATATCCAGCTCTCTAACTATCTATGTATGTGTAGCTATCAATCTCTTGAATTTCCTATATACACACAGGCATACAAATATATATATATGTACAGGCATAATTTCAAGCACACACACAAACATATTATATATATGTATATATGTGTACTCTCACACATATACAAACACACACATACGTGTCTATGCCTATATATGTATTTGCACTTGAAAGTGTTGAGATACTTAAACATTCCACATATGCCGTAAAGCATTTCATTAAGTTATATATGTGCATCTCAGTTTCTGGGTCTGTGTGTGTCCCTGTGTGCGTGTGTGTATTGAGATCTACATATTTAATATACAACCCCTAAGAAAATAAACAATTTTAAAACATCGTTACTAAAAACATTTCAAGATGGATCTTAAATGAATGTTGTTTAAATGAAAAGAAAAAAGGTACAAAACACAAATAAACGTAAACGAACAAAAACAGATATTGAATATAAGCGTGTATTGAACATTCTAAATATTTACTCGGGTTATAAAATATAATATATACTATACAAAAGAGAACTGTAAATTATGCACAATTGATGTCAGGTGCTCCGTAACCCTGGGTAAAATTTTCTTAGTTAAAGGCTACTGATTACGATCGATCTGAAGGTGGATGCCACGAATGATTAAATAGAAAGTATAAATCACAATTCAAACCTGCTTCTGAGTATATGGAGTGTGTTTAGGTAGAAAGATAGATAGATAGATAGATAGATAGATAGATAGATAGATAGATTGTATAAATATATATATATATATATACATACACGCACACACACACATATAGATATATATAGACCATACATGTGTGGGGGGGGGTGCGTTTACGATCGCAAGATTTGTGATTTCGATTTCTCAACTGAGCGATACGTTCTGTTCTTGAACATAACACTTCATTCCACAATCTTCCACTACTCATGCTGACATAAGTGAGTAATACCGAGACCGAATGACGTCGGCGAAAGATATACGCCCCAGAATCTGGGAAACTGCGCTAATGAGTCGATATCTTCCGCAAGGTTAATTGAACCCGTCTTTTTTATCAATATATGCAAAACAAACGCATGAACTTTTTCGTTTACCTTATTCACTGTGTATCTATATATATATATATATATACATATATATATATATATATATATATATATATATATATATATATATATATATATATATATATATATATATATATATATATATATATATATATATATACCAAGGGTTACTGAAAAGATCCTGGCTTTAAGGGTCTCGAGAAATACCTCGCTGGAAGCCCAACATTGGAAGTTTTTTACAAGGCTTAGCAAATCTGAAGGCCCACCGCGCCAAAATAAAGAAAAAAAACACTATTATATTAATGCCAGTCCGTATATATCTTTGACGTAGAATTGTTCGTCTTCCTCAGAAAGAGGTAAAAAGAAAATAACTATCTATGAAGAAAATATTCATTCCGTCAACAAAACGCTTTCATATTACGCCTTATATTAATTTAGGGTTGCTTTTGTACAACAATGTCAAATTAGATGTTAACATTAAGTGAAAATCTAAGGAAAAGATGTTGGTATTTGGAATATAAATAACATGAAAGACGTAATTTAAGAAATGCTCCTCACATAACATATAATTCATATATATATATTTAATCCTCGTGTTAGGTGCACAGGGCGATGAAAAATATATGTGCAAAATTGTGTAAGCGCCATCAACAGCTGCAAAACCCTATAAATATAAGTTCTTGTACGTTGTTTCTATGACGGAACAAACTTGAGATTAAATGCACAGGCACGCACACGCAAACATGTGATCTAAATTATATTCATTATTTTAAAGCTACTTTAAGAGTAGCAACAGATTATTAAATGATGGCGACCGGGTCACTCAGTAGTGAAAGTAAGAGACAAGAAACTATCATTATACAGACACACACACACACACACACACACACACACACACACACACACACACACACTCACACACACACACACACACACACACACACACACACACATATATATATATATATATATATATATATATATATATATATATATATATATATATATATATATATATATATATATACATATGCGAAAAGGCTCAAACTAGATTCATCCCGGTGTTATTCAAGAGTTTTCATTGAAAGAAAGAGAATGTACCAAACCCGGTACGTATTCTTTAAAGTCTGCTACTTACTCTTCCGGTCTCTTTCGCCGAACCGGTATTTTACTGTAAACAAACTAACATCGGTTGTCAAGCTGTGAGTAACAGAAACACGCAAACATGCATATGTATACGACGGGTTTCTGCATAGTTTCTCCCTACTTAACTGACTAACGACACATTGTTCAGCTGGGGATATATGTATGTGAATACATACATTCATACACATATATACAAATACATACATATATACACATATACAGACATATGTATTAACATATATGTATTTATATATATATATATATATATATATATATATATATATATATATACGTGTGTGTTTGTGTACGTATATGTATGAATGTGCATGTCTTTATCTATGCATTTGTTTGTGTATGTATAATAATGAATGTGATAAATGGCGGTCGTGAACATCTTAAGTGAGAGAATGCAAATAGCCTAAATGTAAAGGGAGATAATTTCGTTTCATGTAAAAGAAACTTGCTTGATAATTAGAATAGAAAACTATTAAAAAATAAGGTAGTAGTAGTCGTAGTAGTAGTGGTAGTTTTTGTAGTAGTAGTAGAAGTAGTAGTAGTAGTAGTAGTAGTAGTAGTGGTGGTGGTGGTGGTAGTAGTAGTAGTAGTAGTAGTAGTAGTAGTAGTAGTAGTAGTAGTAGTAGTAGTGGAAGAAGCAAGCTGCAGCATCGTATACAAATTTACGAAACAATAGAAATGAACAGAAAGGTGCTGCGATGTTTTGGGTAGAGGAAGCAGGAGACGCCGAGGAAGACAGACGTAAGAGAAGAATATTGAAAGAAGGCAAAAATAAGGAGTAAAAATGATAGAAAACGAGAGAGGAGAGAGGTAGAGAGAGGTAGAGAGAGGGAGACAGAGAGGTGTAATGAAATTCGACACCTTAGTCTAAACCGGAAGTTAGTTGAAGAGGCGTTTCGACACAACAGGAAGTTACGCATAATTTCCTTGAGGAGTATATAACTAGGATCAATGACATAGCATGTCGGGAAGGAAATAATGAAAGACAGAGAAGAGATTTGAAAATTCGCGTGTCAAGAAGGTGTGTCTCTTGTTAGTCCGAGGTTGGATGACTGCAAGGAATTGGCAAAATAATGAAATTTTGTTTTGGTTCCTTTTTCTTTACAATTTTTTTTGTTTTTTAATCTTGTTGTTGCTGTTTTTAATGAGAGTTAAAGTGGTGATTAAAATAAGATGCTGCCTCTGTCAGACGTATTTTCACACATACTATTAGTGATGTTTCTCTTTATGGCAACTGTTTTCTCTTGTTCTTCTTCTCGTGATGAAGACGATAATAGTAATGATGATGATGTTGATGATGATGATGATGATGATGATGGTGAGGACGATGATGATGAAGAGGATAATGATGATAGTGATGATGTTGATTTTCTTTTAATTTCTTTGTTTCATTTTTTTTTTTTTGTTACTCCGATGCTTGCTTCAGCTCCAGACGATGATTGAATATACTGGATGCCATATTGATGCTATCACGATAAAAGTAATGATGATGACGATGATGATGATGATGATGATGATGATGATGATGAGGAGGAGGAGGAGGAGGAGGAGGAGGAGGAGGAGGAGGAGGAGGAGGAGGAGGGGGATAATAATGAAGGTGATGAGGCTGATTCTTTTTGTTTTTTTTCACTTCGATGCTTGCCTCAGTTCCTGATGATTGATGGCGATGATGATGAGAATAATAATGATGATGATGATGATGATGATGATGATGACGGTGATGACGATTACAATGATGATACTGATGATGATGATGATGGTGGCACCGGTTGTGATGCTGGTATTCGTGCTGATGGAGTGGATTATGTAGAGTAGAGAACGTACTGATAACGTTTAGCTGAAGATTATTCCGGTTACCTTAACGGTGATTAAAGGTGGTGTGAGGAAGATGGAGATGATGAGGACAACGACAACGACCTTTATTATCATCCTTAGCAGCAGCAGCAGCATATTATTATTATTATTATTATTATTATTATTATTATTATTATTATTATTATTAGGATTATCATTATTATTATTATTATCATTAATATGATTATTAGGATTAGGATTATCAAGATCATAATCAAGATGATCAGTTATTACTATTATGATTATAGCGATGATGGTGGTGATGATGATAGTGGTAGTGATGATGATGCGTCAATGAGGGCAGCGGTGGCGGCGGCGGCGGTGGTGGTGGTCTTCATCATCATCATCATCATCATCATCATCATCATCATCATCATCATCATCGTCGTCGTCGTCGTCGTCGTCATCATCATCATCATCATCATCATCATCATCATCATAATCATCATCATCACCATCAACATTGCCATCATCGACGTCGTCATCGTCACCATCACCTTTTTTCATCGTCACAGACATGAACAGGATAATGATCGCAGTGAGAGTGATAATATGCTTAGTGACAAGGCTTCGAGAAGACAGTGACAGGAAAATTATGAGGATTATATTCATGTTAACAAGACAACAAGCGCCAGACTTCAAATAACTCCATAACACTAATGACAATGATGCCTAGATCAGTTAAAAAACCTTATATTTCTATAGGAGGAAGGTGACAGTTCGACTCTCAACCGATTCATTGCCTGAAAACATCAGGTCAACAGCTACAACAACGGTAATAAAAAAGCTTGTGGATATGTAAGGCTACTGGTAGTAACCAGTTACCCACCGGGAATAAGAACAAACATGATTCAAATCAAGAATTATAACAATAACCCTTTCTGCTAAAGACACAAAGCCTGAAATCTTGGCTCAATTGCCAATTAGTTTATCGACCCCGGATCCTTAAAATGTAAAGTTAGTTTCGGCGGAATTTGAACTCAATATGGAATGGCGAACGAAATGCCGCTATGCCATTTATCGACCCCGAATACAACAATATAAAGTTAATTTCGGCGGAATTTGAACTCAAAACGGAATGGCGAACGAAATGCCGCTATACTATTTGTCTAGCGAGCTAAAGATGCTTCATTCTTTATTGCCACAAGGGGCTAAACATAGAGGAAACAAACAAAGACAGACAAAGGGATTAAGTACTACTACTACTACTAACAACAAAAACAACAATAATAATAATCCTTTCTATTATAGGCACAAGGCCTGAAATTTGGTGGGAGTAGTCGATTAGGTCGACCTCACTACACAACTGGTTCTTAATCCATCGCCCCCGTAAGGATGAAATGCAAAGTCGACCTCGGCGGACTTTGAACTCACAACGTAAAGCCGAACGAAATGGCACTAAAGCATTTTGCCCGGCGTGTTAACGATTCTGCCATCTCACCGCCTTACTACTAGTGGTTAGTAATGATAATAACAACATCAACAATAATAATAGCTATAGCAACAACAACAATAGTAACGGTAATGATGAAGAGAAAGATGGGGTGGGGGTTATTGATTCATTGGTTCCACGTGTTTAAAACCTTGGAGACATTTCAAAAATGAAACAAAAAAAGAATGCAAACATAAAACAGTGGTGGAGGGTGACTTAAATCGAGTAAATTGTTGAGGTCAACCTTAACAATAAAGACATTAATAAATCGATAGAGGTAAAGAATGGTAGTACTACATAACAAAAAAACAATCGATTAGTACTACTGCTACAACAACAAAAACTAATCGAAACAATAGAAACAGAATTAACAACAGCAATAATCATAATTGTTTCAAAAGCTGGCTCAAGGCCATCAATACATAATACTATAACTAGAATATAGCTAGAATATATATACTATATATTCTAGCTATACCATACGTAGTGGAGGCTCAATGGCCCAGTGGTTAGGGCAGCGGACTCGCGGTCAGAGGATCGCGGTTTCGATTCCCAGACCGGGCGTTGTGAGTGTTTATTGAGCGAAAACACCTAAAGCTCCACGAGACTCCGGCAGGGGATAGTGGCGAACCCTGCTGTACTCTTCCACCACAACTTTCTCTCACTCTTACTTCCTGTTTCTGTTGTGCCTGTATTTCAAAGGGTCAGCCTTGTCACGCTGAATATCGCCAAGAACTACGTTAAGGGTACACGTGTCTGTGGAGTGCTCAGCCACTTGCACGTTAATTTCACGAGCAGGCTGTTCCGTTGGTCGGATCAACTGGAACCCTCGACGTCGTAAGCGACGGAATGCCAACAACCATACGTAATATGGTATAGCTAGAATATACGTATCCTGCCACAGTCACAAGGCCCGAGATTTTGGGCGAGGGTGCCAGTCGATTAGATCGATTCCATTACGCAACTTGTACTTAATTTGTCGACCCCGAAAGGACGAAAGGCAAAGTCATGAAGATGTATAAAACGTGTATCGAAAGTGAAACTAGAAAAAAATACTCAGAACCAAACAAAGTGAACCTAGTTAATAAGAAAACTGACAGGAAACTAAATTAAATGATGCAGCACAGAATTTTGTCAGTGAACAGGTCGGGGTCTCAAAGCGACGAAAATATTTTGGCAAATTAAATTTAAGTGTTGAAGTGAACCTACCGGTCTTTGTGTGTTTCTTGAATGATTTATAAACACATTCCACGCTGCAATTGTTTTCGTTCCAGCACACGATTTCAGATCAGGTCACTTGCTATGCAAGTACATCTCCGTAAATTAAATGTATTTCTAATTATATAATGTGGCGTAGTTGTGTGGTAAGAAGGTTGATTCCCAGCCACATGGTTCTGGATTCGGTTCCTTTGTGTTGCATCGTAGGAAACTTTCTTTTTTCCGGTGATTAGATCGAGCCCAGTACGCAACTGGTACTTAATTTATCGACCCCGAAAGGATAAAGGGCAAAGTCGACCTCGGTGGAGTTTGAACTCAGAACGTAAACACAGACGAAATCCCGTTAAACATTTCACCCGGCGTGCTAACGTTTCTGCCAGCTCGCCGCCTTAAAATATTCTTTACTCATCTAGATACAAGGCCTGGAATTTTTAGGGGAGGCGGCCAGTCGATTAGATTGACGACTGTTACGCAACTGGTACTTAATCTATCGACCCCCGAAAGGATGAAACGCAAAGTCGACCGCGGCGGAATTTGAACTCAGAACGCAGACACTCGAAATGCCGCTAAACATTTCGCTCGGCGTGCTTACGTTTCTTATTTTTTTTATTGCCCACAAGGGGCTAAACATAGGGGGGGGGGACAAATAAGGACAGACAAAGGGATTAAATCGATTACATCGACCCCAATGCGTAACTGGTACTTAATTTATCGACCCCGAAATGATGCAAGGCAAAGTCGACCTCGGCGGAATTTGAACTCTGAACGTAATGACAGACGAAATGCCGCTAAACATTTCGCCCGGCGTGCTAACGTTTCTGCCAGCTCGCTGCCTTGACATTGGGTAAAATTACCGGCCGATATGTATTGAATTCAAATCTACAACATATGCGTATTTCAATGCCAGGCTTAATTATTCACACCCCAGTTCTTCTAGATGTCAGGAAAACTGACAACTCGTCTGGGAATTTTGTCTCAATCAGACCAAAGTCTCAGAAATGTTCCTGATTTGTTTCTCATGAGCTGACTTACATGAAATGCGAAATAAGTACTGACCGAATAACGAAAAGAGAATTTATGGCTTAAGATTGTAATGTCAGTCACTTGATAGCAAAATGCAGTTACGTCCCGTACTATGCTACTTATCATCTCTTTGATATTGTGTCAATTACACTACAGTACACGTAACACCTTCCAGTCCATTGCTCTTAGACCTTAACTGATAAAATGAAGCTGTTCTTAATTTACCTTACATTTTATAATTATTGATGCCGCTCATATATGTGTGTGTATGCGTGTGTGTGTGTGTGTGTTTGTATGTATAATGTATACATATATTTTTGTATGTATGAATATATATATATATATGTGTATATATATATATATATATGTATATATATATATATATATATATATATATATATATATATATATATATATATATATATATATATAAATATATATAAATATATATATGCATGTATATATATATATATATATACATATATATATATACATATATATATATATACATTTACATATATATATATATATATATATATATATATATATATATAATCATAAATATATAGGGATTGACAGTAACCTGCTTCTCCAACATACTGAGAATTCAGAAATAGCAGTCAAAGAACTACTGATTTCAAAACTACAAATTATTACTCCAGATTGATAGCTATCAATCTGGAGTAATAATTTGTAGTTTTGAAATCAGTAGTTCGTTGACTGCTATTTCTGAATTCTCAGTATGTTGGAGAAGCAGGTTACTGTCAATCCCTATATATTTATGATTATACATGTTTTTTACCGAAAAAGGTTTTTTCATACTGAGCTACCCGGCAAAATTGTTAATTATTAATTTTATTACTAATTGACGATTCCCTGCCCTGCATATATATATATATATATATATATATATATATATATATAAGGTGTGAAACAGAGTATTACCATTTGGTTGACAATTGATGATGAAGAATTAGGGATCCTCAGCGTCTGTCTCCCGTCCTGTTTTATACATATACGTTCTTTATCTGTCATTGTTTATTTACTATGAAATGTTTCATTTATTAAGTAACGGTACGTTCGCACCCCACTTTTGATCATGCTTGAAACGTCACACAGCCCTTCTATTTCCCATGTAATACTGAGCGTCAAACTAATTAATAAACTCTATGTGTACGTCCTTTTGACTATTGCTGTTTTGTTATTTAATTCTAAATTTCGATTTGGCTATATATATATATGCTTATAGTATTCACTTTCTTTTTTTTCTAGATCATATTTGCGTATTTAAAAGTTAAAACTGACCAAATTGCATGATATTGGTTCCTTATGCACACCATTGCTGATATATGTCCCATGGTAGGTATTTATGTCTTTGAAACGGTATGTATGTTGTAAAAGTGTGGCACAGCATAGAATATAAGACCATTATAAGCATCTCTAGCATAGTATAATAAACTATTATTTTGTTAATTAAAGTATCATTAGTCACCAGTTAAATTCTATGATAATGATTAAAATCTGCATACATCATTTACATGCATTCCTATCAGACGTATCACTCATTAAATCAGTAATAATTCGTATATATATATATATATATATATATATATATATATATATATATATATATAACAGTATAATGTTGATTCCGTTTGATGAGCCGCATTGGGATATTCCCGGCTGCTAATTGCGGTGTCGTAGTAAAGTTGTTTCGTTCAAGCAGTAGGTCGCTACTTGCTTTACGACACTGATCTCAAGATGACAAAAGTATCAAATTCTAGGTGAGGCACATCGGGGGATAGGCACGCACACAGTCACACACAGACAAGTATATATACGTGTGTATGTGTGTGTATGTATTTGCTAAGGAAGAGAGAAGGAAAGAAAGGAAGGAAGGAAGGAAGGAAGAAAAAAGAACGAATGAAAGTAAGAAAAGAAAGGGAGGGAGGGAGGAACAACAATGAAACAAAGAAGGAAAGAAGATGGAAGAAAAAACGAAAGAATGAGAAAAAAGGAAGAGAGGAAGGAAAATGTATGAAAGAAAGAACCAAACAAACAAATAAACAAAGAGGAATGAATGAAAGAAAGATAGAAATAAAAATGAAAGAAAGAAAGAAAAGAAAGAAAGGAAGAAAAAAGAATGAATGAAAGAAAGTCAAAAAGAAAGAAAGGAGGAAGGAAAAAACAACGAAACAAAGAAGGAAAGAAAGAAAGAGGACGAACGTAAAAACGAAAGAATAAGAAGAAAGAAAGAGAGGAAGGAAAATGAATGACAGAAACAAAGAAAAAGGAAAGAAAGAAAGAAAGAAAGAAAGAAGGAAAGAAAGAAAGAAAGAAAGAAAGAGAGGAAGAGAGAAAGGAAAAAAGAAAAATGAATGAAATATAGAAAGAAAGAAAAATGAAAGAATGATAGAAAGAAAGAAAGAAAGACAGAAACAAACAAACAAACAAACAAACAAAATGATGACAAATGGTTGAGAATTCATAGACCTCATGCATTCTTCCAAGCTATTAGTGTCAATGCGAAATAAATTTACTTCAACTGGGGATCGAAACCTCTCTGAGAGCCCCTCACCTTTTATTCTAAAGTATTCGATAATTGACAATATATCTTTCTAAATGGACAGATTCTGATATCTTTCGAATAAGTACAAGACTTATATATTTCACATACTAAGTGAGATGCAATGCTCATATGAGACCGATGTGGCTGAATATTAGAGATAATGTTATGATGTATAAAGTTAAGCGCTCTTCCTTATCTACCAACCCACTTCATGTTATTGACCATGTTCCTCTAATTTCGGAAGCTGGTATAACGATACGATGTCTTTCCTCGTTTTTTTTTTTCTTTTGGTAGGTGGGTGGGGAATCGAAGCTGAATTTGAGTAGCCTCATGTACAAGCGTGATAATTATTTTATCGATCTCTGTGAGATGCATTGCCGTATCAAGCCCGTTGTGATTTGAACTCGAAAACTAAGGAGGGACAATATTTAATGGTTATGACATTACGTTAATCCGGTATTCCACCGCTTCTACTCTAGCGCATCACCCTTTCATTAACGATATTATATAGCTGGTTACCATCGATCCAAAGCCTACCTTACAATGATGACGTCTCTATTTATTGTTATCCCCTTTTAAAACACACATAAACAAACACACACACACACACACACACACACAAAAGCGCTCACAAGCACAGAAAGCGCATATAAATTATCCTACACTCACACAAACACGCACACGTTTAATAACATAATCTTCGTGATTCTCTACTAAAATAAATGAATGAATACATAAACAAACAAATAAATAAATCGATAGGCGAATGAATATCATGTGGGTGGGTTTGCATTTATTTAGCAAAGACATCTGAAAAGAGAAAGAAAAGAATGAAAGAAGGAAATAAAGCAACCAATACAAAATGAGATAGAGACGGAGAAACAATAGACATTGAGATAGAAATGGAGGGAGAACTAAACATATATATACATATATATATAGCGGGAAACTCACTGAGTTGGTGAGACTGAGAGAGAGGGATGAGAGGGAGAGAGCGAGAGAGAGAAATATTCTATGGACGTTTCTATCAGGCCATAAAGTTTACGATTGTTTTTAATGCTGGTGATATATTTATATTTGGGTTGGTCCATTGTGACGGCCAGCTTTGGTGATTTGCGTTTACCGGTTAATGCGAGTGTGTTGCTTTGAAAATGTTAATGTTTGCTGTCATTGTTGTTCTTGCTGTCGTCACTATTTTCTTCTTGTTGTTCGTATTGATGTTTGTCTCTTTTTCGTTTGTATTGCCGTTCCTCTTGTTGTTGTTGTTTTGGCAGAGCATTTGTTATTTTATTAGTACGATATAGATATTGATTTATTTTAACTAGTCACAATGCCATAAATTAGCAGAGGAAGAATGATGAAAAACTACTGTATGCGATTCCTATATATATATATATATATATATATATATATATATATATATATATATATATATATATATATATAAAGAGCATTTGTAATGCAAGGTAGGTGCAAGAGGTAGGTTTATGGAAGCAATGAAATGTAAGGTAGCACCAGGCGGGAACAACACTCTCTCGTAAACATAGATTGGTTAACACTTACATCCTTCTAAAGTACTCACAACGGAATGAACAATAATTTCCCCAAACTACGTTCTATGCCATCATATATGATTGCGAAACTATGTAATCAATTAAATTAACGTCATTGTATTACAAGTTTTATCATGCAAAATGTATACTGATTTGTATTGAACTCAAAACAGATCTTAATCAACTAGATACAAGCCATTGTGTTATCAATATTACCATGATAAATGTGTATTGGACTGATTTGATTTATCAACATATCATCCCTGACTGGTAAGCCTTATCACCACATTTTGTCTTCAAGAAAAGTTATCTAGAACTACACTATTAAATCTGTCCTTCCTTTCTCTCGGACGTTAGGCTGTTATCTGCGAAACATAGTTTTTAGCATGTTCATGACCAGGTAAAATGTTCTTCACAGAATCGTCTCCAAATATCTCGCCTGTTCATATATATATATATATATATATATATATATATATATATATATATATATATATATATATATATATATATATCAGTAACAGGATATCAAGTAGTGATGCAGTACGATCGTTTCAACCGACTCCATTTAATTGAACAATGCAAATATTACATCAATTTACAAGCAGCTAAAGGTGGCACTGCATTTAGATAGATGTAATGATTGAATTGTTCAATAAAATAGCTCTGCTTGAAACAGTCGTACTGCATCACTACTTGATATCCTGTTGATTATTTTGATTTTATTCACCTTACTTCGTGCTGTGCTTCAACTTATGTGCCTAATTCAAATGAATTTCAATTATATATATATATGTATATATATTACTTGTTTCAGTCATTAGACTTCGGCACCGCTTTCAGAAATTTTTAGTCTACTAAATATCGACCCCAAAACTTATTCTTTAAAGCCTTGTACTTATCCCATCGGCCCCTTTTACCGAACCGCAACGTTATGGGAACGTAAACACACAAGCTCTGATCGGTAAGCATTGTTGGGGGACAGATACAGTGGGAAAGACCTATATATATATATATATATATATATATATATATATATATATATATATATATATATATGCATACACACACACACAAATTACCAATGGTATTAAATTAATCACCATATCGAAATTACTGTTCTTTACTCAATGCCCTCCAGCTTAGCACACGTGACACATATACATACATACACATATACATATATATATATATATATATATATATATATATATATATATATATATATATATATATATATATATTCACAATCACACACCATGTATACCTACATACGTATATACGTAGACTCATGCTGTCTTTTATTTTAGTATATACATTCAAAGGTAAATAGAATAGAATAAGAACATTATTACATTTTAACATTATAACCTCGTTAAGAATATTGTCCTTGCCTCTTTTTATTTCAACGAAATTATGATCTGACGATATTGTTTTCGTTTTTTAATAAGCTAAATGCTTGAAAATTACAACAGAGAGGAAACAATAGCCATCGGTAGAAATACTTTACAAAGAAGTATACACGAGCAAATGAAACGAATTGTCTTCAGTTCTATTGTCTAAGAAATAAATGATAGATATCTTAGAAAATCATTTTGAATATACAAAATTTGTAGTTTACAAAATAAGAAAAAAAGTATGTAACTACAAATTTAAGACTTTAGTGATCCAGTAGTTAAGTGGTAGTTGTAACGACAGCCTGTGCAAATGAAAATATAGATATATATATATATATTGGATGTTGATAGACGGAGAAAGGAGAGAGAGACAGTGTTCCGGAGAATTTGGATTATTTCTTGCATTCTTTAACGTGGCGAGATGGCAGAATCGTTAGCACGCTGAGCAAAATGCTCTACGTTCTGAGTTCAAATTACACCGAGATAGACTTTACCTTTCATCCTTTCGAGGTCGATAAAATAAGTACCAGTTGAGCACTGTGATCGATGTAATCCACTTATATTCACCCCAAAATCGCCATATTTCGAAACGGATATTTCTTGTATTCTTTGAAGCAGCAAGCTGGCAGAATCGTCAACAGGTCAAACAAATTGCTTAGCAGCATTCGTACGTCTTTACGTTCTGAGTTCAAATTCCGCCGAGATCTACTTTGTCTTTCATCATTTTGGGGTCGATGAAATACGTTGCAGTTGAGTACTATGGTCGATGTAATCGGCTCCCCCCACCCAACATTTCAGGCCTTGTGCCAAAATTTGAAATCAGTATTTCTTGCAAATTCTGCTGCAGCCTGATGCGCTGACATTGACAGCAAAATGCTAAAAACATGAGCACTTGCTTAAGGATTTGGACACCTTTGCCATTTGTGTTTATTACTGACAGTCTAGTGTCAAGATAGAAGTGTGGAATTGAATTTAGAATACACATAGGCAGAATAGTTACCCACAATACATCTCGTCCGACGCTGTAACAATTTTGGCAATTTACTCGCATTAAGTCGTACTTTAATTGTCGATCGAGAAAGAAAGAAAGGCAGAATTTCAAACAGGTGCTGAGTGTCGCAGAAATACTGCCATAACATTGTACATGATTCTCTTAAGTGTTCAGATATTTTAGCTCATCGCATTCAATGGCTGAACAACAGAGAATGTAAGGAAATTTCCAAGTCGTGTACAATTATCTTTTTCTGTCTTGCTCTTTCTTCCTCCTCGGCCTCCTTTTCTTGCTTCTCTTCTCTCAACATCCAATTTCTCTTCTACGAAAGTTGCTGTCATAAACACCATCTGCATCCTAAATTATTGACGCCGAAAATATTCTCCACTTTTTCTTTTTTATCATCAGGCTCAAATGCTGCTCTTTCAAGCTCCATATTACCAAGTCAATAGAAGTGACTATATTTCACTTCATTTACACTTGTAAGTCTACAGTGTAAAGTATATCCTTCAGTGAATATTTCTTCCATTTAT
>NC_142940.1:13662066-13676717 GCF_046866305.1 Octopus bimaculoides | reverse complement strand
GCAAGAGACGAGGCTTACCTCTGCTTACTTAGAAAGGCTAATTCTCACAGTCAGTATGCATACGTTTATAGCTTGTAAAATTATTGCTCTAGTACATTATTTACATTCGACGGATATATGTCCTCATTTTGTTTGTTGTTAAAACAACGTTTCCACTGATATACCCTCCAGCATTCTTCAGGTGTCTTGGGGAAATTTCAAACCTGGGTTCTCATTCCTAAGGTATTATTATTAATATTATTTCGAACTTGGGGTTAGCAGCCCGCGCTCAAGATTCCGTGTTCGACTCCAAGCAGTGACCTGAACAATAATATTAATAATATTAATAATAATAATAATAATAATAATAATAATAATAATAATACCTTAGGAATGAGAGCCCAGGTTCGAAATTTCCCCAAGAAACCTGAAGGCGGCTTGAGGATATATCAGCCGAAACGTTGTGTCAACAACAAACAAGACGAGGACAAATATCCATCGAACGTAAATAATGTACATAATTCCTCATCTCTTAAATATAGAACCGTATTGAACTAGTGTTGTACTTTTTTGTGCATGATCGTGTATTTTCTCTATTACGTCACCATATTATATCACTTAATATTGTTAGTTTCCGACATTCATATCGGTGTGTGTGTGTGTGTGTGTGTGTGTGTGTGTGTGTGTGTGTGTGCGTGCGTGCGTATTGGGAATTACGTGCTAGCGTGAAGCCCTTGCAGTTTTTGTAGGAAAGATTATGCCTTCGCATATGGGGGAACTGCTTTCTAGTATAAACTGGTGTATGCAACCTGGGTTACTCTACATGGAAGAGAAACTGGTTTAAGATAAATCAGCCCGAAAGAAGGGTTGAATGTACAGAAACAGAGGAAGCGTTAGATATGAATGTGCGTGTGTGTACGGTGAAAGAAGAAATGTATAATAGTTTTTTCAACTATTAGATCTCGTAAATGCTGCTATTGTAAAGCAACTCGGGTTGTGAACTGAGTGACTGAATTTGAGCAAGAGGGAGCAAGGTTTGGGGAGAAAGAAAAATGTTATTCAGCTAATGTTTAACAAGGCTACATTGAAATATTTCTCAGACAGATATAGGCTTTAGGGCTTGAACCTTAAAATATCTTTGCATAAAAGCATTGTATAAAGGGAAGAAATGAAGATTATCGGCAGAATCAGTATCTTAATTTGTGTATGTGCATGTCTCGATGTTTGTCTTGAAACGCCGTCAATATTTCTCTCAGAATATCACCCAAACTTTGCGCAGTGATCCAAAATCATCTCGGAAGACGATGAAGATTCAGTCATTTGATCAAATGAATTATCCATTCTGAATTGCTGGTTGTGCATTGAGTAGGTCCATGTGCCCTTACCGTAGTTCTCGGGCAGAATGACCGTGACACAGTGTGTAACGAGGCTGTACATTTCGAATTACAAGTACAGTCCATGGAACGGGCTGCTAAGCAGTTTTCTTCATTCAGTTTCCCCCAGAAAGGAATAGGTACAGTACAGAAGTTTGTTTAGATTTTCGAATATTGCGTCGAACTGACAGACTACGAGCTTGTGCAGGGTCTTTTGTTTGTTTTGGAGAAGTGAGCTAAGCTTATAAACTTCTTAAACTACTGGGCAGTTATTTTGGGCAGAGGTGTGTTCTGGCTCTGAATATCAAGACCAATTATTGCAATGCAGTGTTTACTTTATTTAAGATGATTGTCCACAATGAGATATCCAAAGCAATGTTAATATCTAGCATTTGAAGCGACCGTAAGTCATGTACATGAGTTATTTGCGTTTAAGAGGTGGGCAGGATGGACGTGGTGTTAAGTAATATTTTCTTGATATTTATATTGTTTATTTTATTTCCGTGTTAAAAGAGTCAAGATTGGAATGACACCACCGCAGGAAATTCTTGACGATTCCGTTCATTGAATAAATGTAAATTTGTTGTAAGATATCTAGATTACATGCAGAGGTCTTTTGCGTACTGTGTAGAAAGTGAAGTGTGAGCGGTGGTATCCATTGTGCAGGAACAGCGTTTTAGAGGTAACTGCAAGTAAATCGTTCCTGTATAAAAGAAAGAGTATGGGTGACAAAACTGAACACTGAAGCTCATAAGGAAGGATTGAGTGGAATGAGAGAGTAGAAAAGGAGAGAGTAGAAAAGGAGAGAGAGAAAGAGGTGGTAAGACAAAAGTTGTTTCAGATTATAACAAGAGAGTGCTTTTTAGAAGCCGATGATACAAGGGACGGGAGACGGATGAAGTGTATAGATTGGTGGAGTTACCAGGAATTTCGAATGAAAGAGTTTAAAAAACAGTCGGAAAGTTAGTTATGTTGAGAGCACAATACTGCATTGAGCAAATCTCACTACGACGT
Source organism: Octopus bimaculoides (assembly GCF_046866305.1). NCBI lineage: Eukaryota > Metazoa > Mollusca > Cephalopoda > Octopoda > Octopodidae > Octopus > Octopus bimaculoides. The sequence goes on along the minus strand of NC_142940.1, from coordinate 13,674,351 downwards.
GACTGTGAGAGTACATCTCCAGTAGATTTGGTTTTATGAAACTCGTAGTGTTATCAATAAGGGAGAAGGTTTCAATCTTTAGTTAGAATAGTTATACGTATGATAATTTTTCTAATTATTCCGACCAAGCATTTGCCATTATCGGCAATGTTTCCATATTACATTTGCTGCTGCAATTACTATTTTGTAAAGTATTTTACAAACTTCCTTTCTTAAAAACACAGTTTAGGCACATCAGGGCGATGATGTATAGATGTGATTTTTGTTGTCACGTAAGCCAACATACATAATAGAAAAGATCATTTAGAGCTTTCACAGCTAGCAGAAGTTCATTATATAACATTCGAATATCTAGTAAAACTGCAATTTTAAACACAAATAAATCTACGAAATTTTCGTATTTGCTTAAGTCTATCATCGAAAAGGTAAAAAAATCACAACTATTGGTTAATGCCTATGAAAAAGCATTTCTTTGAAAAAGAATTCTATCCTGCTCTTTCATTTTCGTAGAAGAAAAATAGTGCTTCTGTGCACAAAACCATAAAAGACGGTTTGCTACTTCTACTTTCGGTTTAGGAATTCTCATGTGGAACCCAAAGATCATTTGCCATTAAGAAACAGCACATTCAATGAAAGGAATTCCAAATATTCATCAGCAGGTGGTTTGGAGATGAAACATAAAGACCAGGTTAAAAATAGAAATTTTCATGCAATGGTTTCCATATTCATTATTCCGTTCAGCAATGAAGCAAAATTGTTAGGAATATAAATATGAATCTGAAATAACGTGGATGATAATGCACCAAGCCATTCCGAGAATCCATTACACCGGAATTCCTCCCGAAAGAGTTTACGTACGACAAACATCACCCTTTCTCATTCTGTGCACTCATTACAAGGTATAGATACTAATATCAAAGCCTACAAAACTTCGAAATTATGTTGACGAAACAGATGACCAACATAATTTCTCCAGGACTTTTTATTATATCATAACTTTGCAGTTTCAGAAATAGTTGCAAAAGCACTCGTGTTCACGGTGATTAGGATGTACAGCATGCTCCCTTTCAATTACACTGCAAAAACATGTCAGGATAGCTTTCATGTGAGAGACATTGTTTAGTTTGTTTCCAATCTTTTAAAGCTATATCATGACTGACAGAATTTGACGATACAGCAACGCTTTTGCAATGGTTCATACTTGCATAGCTTATAAAATCAAGTAAATATTGTGTCCCGTGGGCATTGTATAGTATATGAAACTTTCTAAGTGAACAGCGTGTTGTTGAATGTTGAGATAATTTCACGAAAGGGAGACAAGTAACATAAAAACTCAGACCCGCTGATGCATTGCCCTTACCAGAAGCAGATAACTCCATTCTGACTATGATGCTGCATTAGAACAAAGCATAGCAGCTTAAACCCCCTTGAAACCCCTTGACATATTGTCACATATAATTGATGAATTTCATTGAATTGGAGAACACCAATCTCTGGTTTAATACTCTTGATTAGGGTTGCGTAGCAAAGAACTATGTAATATGTGTTTTGTTTTTCAATTTCATGCCCTACGAATAATTACTGGAACCACCCGTCCTTATTGTACTTCTGTAAGAGGCTTAACCATCTTTATCTCTTTGAAACTCCTTGAAAAATGAGTGTTGAAATCATTTGCTTCTTTAATCTTCTTTAACGACTGAATTTCCAGCTGAGGGTGTTACATCACCATAAATCCTAAGTCACTTAACATGCCTTTTCTCGCTGGTTGTGACTAGAAGTCCTAATGGTACGCTAAAACCAATTTGATTTGGGCGGCACATTTATTTACTATCTCAGAATGTGTGCATACAGCAGCTCCATGTATATAATACCAGGTTACACAAGTAACAAAGAACGTTCCAAATATTTGGCAATATGTAATCCAGTTATTATTTTGCTTAGTTTGATGCGGAAAATCGTATATATATATATATATATATATATATATATATATATATATATATATATATATATATACTACGGGCTTTCAGTTTCCCTTTATCAAATCTAATCACAAGGTTTTGGTCGGCCCGAAGCTAGAGTCGAAAGCACTTGCTCAAGGTGCCATGCAATGGGACCGAACCCAGAACCATGTGGTTGGTAAGAAGGCTACTTACCACACATTCACTCCTGCGCTTGTGTAATAATAATTTCAATGTATAATAAATTGCTTTACCTGAGAGCATCTATGTTCTCGCTACACATTGCAGACTACAGTTCTACAATCACAAATCAATGCAAATATAGAACGTCAGCTCTTCAGTTAACTAGAACATCATGGTCAAACCAATGATTCAACTCAATTTTTGAGTAATATTTTGAGAGTGCCTGTAAAAGAACTCCGAAAGCTGGGCTTATAAGAAGGCCTTTCCCGACCCCCTTAAAGCCAAGAACCTTTCAGCACCCCTCATACATATATATATATATATATATATACACACACAATACTTCTGAACCGGTTGTTAAGTGTGTGTGTGTGTGTGTGTGTGTGTGTGTGTGTGTGTGTGTGTGTGTGTGTGTGTGTGTGTGTGTGTGTGTGTGTGTGTGTGTGTGTGTATATATATATATATACACAGGAACTCTAAAAGGTACTATTGCTCAATCAAATTGACATTTACAGAAGTTATATATTTTTTAGTTTAATAAAATTGAATGTCAAGTGGTCTACCTCGTTTCAACGATAGATATTCATGTAGTAAAGAAATGATAATGGAGTAAGTGGTACATCATTTGGTGAAATACAGAAAGTTGAGGGTATAAATTATTAGGAGGCAAAATGTAAAAGTAAACATGTGGAATATATATATATATATATATTTGGAGACATGAAAGGAGTATATGAACTATGGTGCACATATGTTTTATTTTCAAAGTATTTCACCTTTAATGACAATATATATTTTCTGAAACAACCTCCCCTAATCTTGATAAAAGAAACGAGGTGATTGATTTACTGGAGGATGCATGCACGACATGTGGAAATCTTTCTAGGCAATTTATACGTTTTGAGTAACAATACTAACTTAATATAGTCGGACCCCACTTTTCTACGGATCTTTTGATTTTTTGACGTGCAGCATTAGACTGGTAGTATGTCCCTTGTCAACCGTCCACCGTTTCCTAAAAGCCAGTGTCAGTGTGAGAGGTTCCCTACAATTTTTTTACGTTATAACGCGACAAGTTGTGTGTGTGTGAGAGAGAGAGAGAGAGAGAGAGAGAGAGAGAGAGAGAGAGAGAGAGAGAGAGAGAGAGAGAGAGAGAGAGAGAGAGAGAGAGAGAGAGAGAGAGAGAGAGAGAGAGAGAGAGAGAGAGAGAGAGAGAGAGAAAGAGAGAGAGAGAAAGAGAGAGAGAGATGAAGAAGAAAGAGAGAGAAGGTGAGTGAGCCACTGTTTAACAAGTATTGTAGGTAACAATCCTGTAAATACATTTCTGATTAAATTGCTTTATATAATCTTAAAATTGCAATTTAAATTTAGATAACGTATTTGTTCAAGCTGCTGTACACACACACACACACACACGAGGGGTGCTGCAAAGTTCTTGGATTGGGTAACGTTAAACATAGGTGGATCAGTTATGACTTTATTCATCATATTCCCCTCTCACAGATTCACATACTTATTGCGTCGGTCATTCAGTGTTTCGAAGGCCTGTAAAGAAAAGAAAAAATCTCGCAAGGTTGGGCTTCCAACCCAACCTTTCAAGACACCCTTAAAGCTAGGAACTTTTCAACACCCCGCCTCCCGTATGCATAATGAATGCGAACCTTGTCATCAACATGCAAAGCTACATTTGTGTGGAAAATTTGAAAGCTACCCATTGAGAATTGAAAAATATTCAAGTGGTTATGAGAAATCGAAAACAGATTCGAAAACAGTGTTCAGCACATCAGTTTGAGCTACACATTTAATAACAGATGCGAGACAGATCATCATGTAAGATGGACATATCCTACACCCACGAAACTAATTTAGAGTCCAGTCAGAGAGTTGTGTGTGTGTGTGTGGTATTTGGGATTGATATATTTGCATATAGTGGAGGCGCAATGGCCCAGCGGTTAGGGCAGCGGACTCGCGGTCATACGATCGCGGTTTCGATTCCCAGACCGGGAATTGTGAGTGTTTATTGAGCGAAAACACCTAAAGCTCCATGGGGCTCCGGCAGGGGATGGTGGCGAACCCTGCTGTACTCTTCCACCACAACTTTCTCTCACTCTTCCTTTTTCTGTTGTGCCTGTAATTCAAAGGGTCAGCCTTGTGACACTGTGTCACGCTGAATATCCCCGAGAACTACGTTAAGGGTACATGTGTCTGTGGAGTGGTCAGCCACTTGCACGTTAATTTCACGAGCAGACTGTTCTGTTGATTGGATCAACTGGAACCTTCGACGTCGTAAGCGACGGAGTGCCAACAACTTGCATATAATTTTTGTCTCACAGTACGCAAGAAAGACTGTTCCGATTTGTTAATAGCTGGAGCGGCGGCGGACAAAATGGCTTGTAACATTTTAACAGTATATTATATCCTGGGTCCAAACTCCAACGAAATCAAGTTTTCTTTCCGTCTTTCTAGTATCGACAAAATAATGCACTAGTCTAGAACTGACTTCGGTTATATCGATTAGTTCTTCGTTCCAAAATTTATGGTTTTCAGTCTTATGTTAGAATCGAATATAATAAACAAGTGAGAGTTTATATATTGTGAGTTGAAGTAGGAATATATTAAATAATATTGCCCGAATGAAATCAACATAAATATTTTGTAGATGGGGAAATTGAAATCAATATTAGCTTAAATGAAAAAAAAAAAAAAAAGAAAAAGATAAATAAATAAAACTTGGGGTATAAATTTTTGTTACCTACGCATAAACCCTATGATTTTCTTTTGCAATATGTTGAAGTTTCATTCGTTTGATAAATATATTTTTCTTTCATGCTTTAAACTGAAATTAATATTCACTTCTTATACTTGAGAATTGATATTATGTAAGCGGGGAAAACAAAATTATTTTAAAATGCAGTGAGTGGAATGTCTTTTATGTACACAATAAACGTAATCTAGATTTACGTTATTCCTTTCCATTTTCAAATATATTAAATTCGTCTCTCTTTCCCTCTCTTTCTCTCGTCACATTTATATTGAAATACTAACCAGAAAAACCCGTCATTCTGCAATAAAATATATAAGCCAACTTATTAACTCCTCGTGGAAATTTATATTTGAGTTTCTGAAGTAGGCTTTTAAAAAAAAAAAAATCATTCCGAAAATGATATGATTACTTTTCTCTTATTTAAGAAACCATAAATTGCTTTCAATATGTTAAGACAACAGAAGATAAAGCTAGGAAGCTACATTGGCCAGAAGAATATGTTTCAACAAGACTTTATCTGTTCTTATCAATGTAATTTCGTCAATGTCAACAAAAGGAAGGCTTTAACAAAATATTTGTTTTGCTTCAGTGACACTTATTTCCCCACTGTTCTTTCTCAGATTGTAGATATATTTTATCTTCACGAGATGAAGCTGGAAAAAATATATAAGTATTTCTAAATAGAAAATATTTTCCTTCTATTCGTTGTGATTTCCGTTCTAACGACGAACAAAATGCTACACTCATATATGCGCTTACATGCATCTACGCATTCTCATATACATAATCATAGCGTTGCGTATACACACAAGTAAATGTATCTCTATACATACTCACAGTTCTATACATAGAGTACACACAGGCATATATATATACATATATATATATATATATGTATATATACATATATATAAGTATATCATTATTTACATTATTTCAAGGAGTATATTTGCTTAGAAACACAACAATGGCGTTCAACAAAGTGACTGCAACTTTTATTCATACCAAATTGTGTTCTCGGTTCGAATTCTACCTTGAGAGTGTAGTAAGAAGCTTGCTTCTCAAACACATGGTTCCAGGTTCAGTCTCATTGCGTGGCATCCTGGGCGAGTGTCTTCTTCAATAGCCTCGAGTCGACCAAAGCCTTGAGTGGGTTTGGTAGACGGAAACTAAAATAAGCCCGTCATATATGTGGGTGTAAGTTTTTACGTCTGTGTCGCCCACCACCGCTTGACAATCGGTGTTGGCGTGTTTACGTCCCCGTAAATTAGCGTTTCGCCTAAAAACACCGATAGAATAAGTACTACGCTTTAAAAAATGAGTTCTTAGGTCGATTTGTTCGACTAATGGGGCACCGCCTTGAACGCGGTGCCCCATTATGGCCGAAGTCAAATGACAAACAAGGAAAATGTAAAATATAGGCGTGTGCGTGGTTAAGAAACATGCTTTGCAAAACACCAAGTTCCAGGTCCAGTCCCACTGCGCAGTTCCCCGAGCAAAATGACTTCTACCATAGCGTTGGGTTCATTCTATAAATTGTGTGTAATCATTGTAAAGTTGTCGAGAAATAAACACCACACGCAAACGCCATTCAACAACGTATTAAAGTAACTGGTAAATAGTATCCAGCCACACATGAATAAATCACATACTTCGGCCACGTTGTCTGTGAGAGCATGAACTCTTCGAAATCATATTTCCGATCATATAAATCAATTCGAATATTATTTTAGCAAGTTTAGACCTATTTCTTTTGTACCGTAAACCATTTACCATTTCTGTGGTGCTTCCCACATTTCTCTTGATGCCTTAAGGACGTGTTTGTTTTGCTTAATAGTTAATCCAGCGCTGCTTCTAAGTAAAATTAGAATGCAGAAACCTTGTAAAAACCATTTGAGTGGATTGCGTAAGTAATTAAAAATGGGCTGTTTTGGCGCAAATTGTTTTGGCACAATTGTTTGTCGCTGATTTCTCATGAGAATAGTCAGTTTAGGAGGAGTTAGTTCAGTTGAACGAACGATTGAATACTTAGCCTCTACAGACGTACATTTATCATCGTCTTTACAGTCGTTTAATGGTTACTTCGTGAAGTGAGAAAAACCCGTCATGTACATATTGTTATATTTACCTAACTAATGAAATAATTACTCTACAATATATATTTTATTCATAGCCACATAAAGCATAGTGTGTGGGGAAAATATTTTCTCAAGCAATCATTTCCAAATAGTATTCAGATACTTCTAAAAGATAAACACTGGCCCTGTTGCAATTTAGATTAATTTCAAAGTATTGAAACGTTTCTCTTGTTGCAATGCTTTATTACTTCAGGTTTGAATAGAAATTATTTTATATTTTTATGCTGTTCATTTTAAAGTTTAACTGCAATTAAAGAAGTGTCTAGAAAGTGAATTAAGCTATATCACCAGGAATAGGAACAGAGTACAATCAAATCAGAATATATGGTCTTCGGTCAAGTACACAATACTAATATAGAGATTAAGAACTTTAATTAATTGTGAATAATTAAACTGATAATAGTCGTTGATCCGTTTGGTTTCGAACATTTTGTTTTTAAATCTAGATGTTTAAAACCCATCAAAATATTTAATAATTCCACTGGAAAGTGAACAATAACTATCAGTTATTGGCTACTTAAATCTAATAATTTTATTTCAACGGCAGTTCAGCTAAGTTGGGGGTCTGTACGTGTTTGCTCGACCTCTGTTAGCAGCAGCATAGAAATTGTCTGCAACATCACACAGTACATCTTAAAAATAGAAGAACGCATTGGACATTATATCTGAATAAAGAAGACACATTGGTCATGACTAAACATAGTTCTCCTCGATTAGAACTGACCTCGGGCTGAACAACAACAACTCCATAAACAGTGGGACTAATATCTAAGATAGAATTTAATGTCTGCAAATTCTTATAAACGTTGCAATCACAGCACTTTATTTCCTATTCATTATAGGTACAATTTGTTTGTATTTTTTTTCTTTTTGGAATCTACAATGGTGGAATTGCAGAATTCTTTCAAATCTAATGGTCATATAAAATGATCGATTCCTGAAGTGCTTGTTTCTCTGGCATTTAAGAAATCGATAACTGCATGACCTTTCGTATTTCCAAGAGAAGAAATAGAAAAAAAATTTACTCTCCTAGAAAGACATGTACCAAAGTTAGAGTATTAGTCAATACTATGCAAACAAGTGAACGCATATTGCTGTATTAGGATAACATATGGAATCCTAATAAACGGGTAGTGAACTGCCTTGGTCATAATCTGTCCATAGAGAATTTCACAACAAGGGGGGAAAGTAATAAGTTTGAGATTTGTAGAGGTTAAGTATTTGGTTCTTACCTTTCGTCTGACAGTAAGAAAACGAAAAGAAGGGTAGGTAGGCGTGAAAAGAAAACTTTAGCAATGTTACTTGGAATGGTGGTAACTGTATGACCAAAAAATTCACATGGGGAGATTGAGCGGGTGTTGTTGGTGAGAGAGGGAAAGAAAGTCAGAGAGAAAGTGAGAGGTTTTGTAAGCTGCATAAAAGCCAGATATGTGAAGGGGAGGAAGGAAAGAAATGCTAAAGAATTATGGAGGGGACGAGAGAACAAGTATGTCATTCGAATGTAAAGAGCAGCAGGAACAGTTCAAGGAAGGTGACAATAGAGAAACAATTCAGTTTTGGCACATATAATACAAATATTCATAAATGTAGGCACAAGTAAATCAACGCGCAGAAATAGATTTGACTATTTTGTTTTAGTTATAAATGATATAAATAACTTAGAATGAATAAAAGAGAGAAGAAAAAGAACGAAATGGTTTTCGTTTAGTAGCATAAACAATTAGCAAGTTTGTTTGCTACGCTGTGCTGTGGAAGCATTTATAGAATTGATTTATTTCTTGCAGGTTGTTCATGAACACGAGTAATGGTAATTAATCACCGAAAATTATTAATCCTCTTAATTAGGTAATATGAAATTTTATTTAAATCCAATCGGGAGTTATTTCGAAAACATGCAAACTTAGATCTTAGAATATGTAATCATAAAAAACCCCAAAAAAAACAAACCTCCAATTCCTTAAAATTCCTGACCTTATATCAATATTTGAAACCTTCATTATCATTATTATTCAGGCGGCATTTCGTTCGTCTTTACGTTCTGAGTTTGAATCCGTCGAGTTAAACTTATCCTTTCATCCTGCCGTGGTCGCTTGAATAAGGCTCAGTCGAGAAATGGATTCGATGTACACGACTGTCCTCCCCGTTTGAAATTTCAGACCACGTGACTTTAATCGGCAGAAGTATTATTATTACTAAACAGCCAGCAGGCAGAAACGTTTACACGCCGGACAAAATACCTAGCATTTCGCGCGTCTTTTGGTTCTGAGTTCAAATCCTGACGAGGCCGACTTTGCCTTTCAGCGTTTCGGGTTAGCGGTAATAGATTGTTATCCTCCCTTCAAATGTCAGGTCTTTTGTCTATAGCAGATAGGATCATTACTGTTGTTATCTTAAGATCTATTGTGATGTTATTATTAGATCTGTATGTGTGGAACAGATAATAAAGCGTTGAGTTTCGTCGGTTGATGACCGAGTTCAAATTCAGCCAGTCGGCTTCGACTTATCAATTGGTCCGAAGGAAATATTTACTATATTAAGTTCAACAGATTACAGTTAATCAAACGCATCATGTATGCGTGCAAATGTACAAATTATACCGTGTAAAATAAATTTGTACATGGTCTCGTGGTCGACATCCAACTGAGGTCCACCAAAGCGGATATCTTTATTGTCTTTAAGCAACTCTTTGCCACCCAGACTACGAGGAGGAGAAACAGGAGAAAAAGAAGCCACGTATTTTTCAAATTATGTGCAGACTAGATCTGATCTGCTTTGTTCCTCTACCAAATATCTCGTAAGTCACAAAGCTTATGTTCTGCCAAAAGGGAGGTCAATCTAGGGACAACTGGTAATGTGTAAACCACTAAACTTGTCTCGTAATCGGCCCGGTGACTAAATCGGCAACTCTACGAAGACTGCTTCGTGCGGAGGGTGTTGTTTGTTTCGGACACATTTCAGGATGAAAAACATTAATAGTCAACAGACGTCCAAATGTGAATGGGTGTGTGCATTTTACATATGATTGAAGGGATCTATTCAATTCGACGGACAGATTTTTTAATTAATTTCTTTTAAACTAAACACTTTCAAACTACGGATACTGGTAAAATGTGTCAAAAACGTTTAGAGTAAACCCTGTTCTATGTGATATATTCTTCCAGTATCCGTACTTTCAAAGTGTTTAGTTAAAAAAAAAATTAATTAAAAAATCTGTCCATCAAATAGAATAGATGCGATTGAGGTAACCATAAATTATAGGCATCTTTATAGTAGAAGGAAAACCTTAGTACATATGTATGCACACTATATACATATATTTGCGTCCTAAGTTTAATTCGTAAGACCTATTGGAGCTCATGAGACTTAGTCTTTGTCAACAGTAATTTCTTACATTCGTTCTCAATCTTTATGGAGAACGAATGTGAGAAAGGGAAAAAAATCACCAAAGTACAGGTGTGGTATTTCCTCTCCTGACATTGAAAGCGTACCAAGTCAAGTTGAACTCGCCAATATTTGACCTTGGAGTGCAAAGGGCCGGATTGAACATTAGAAGCTAATTTGAGTGATTTTAATCGACTGAATCACACACATTTCTACGTATATATTTATGTATGTATGGACGCATGTATACGTGAGTATCTATGTTCTTTTTTTCAGGGACTGAAAATTGTTATCCAGGACGCCCCAGAATATTTGGAGAGAATGGTGGAAACCATCTTAGTCGGAGAAGATGAAACGCTGAGAGTTATGGTGGAGGGCAGGACGCCCCAATGCTTTAAATGTGGCCAAATGTGTAACATAAAAGCAAAATACCCTCCAACCAACACAAGAACACCAAATGAGGAAATCACACCTCCACCTCCTACGACGTCATGTGTGCGTGAGGAGCGGGAGAAGGAAACCAAGAGGAAAGGAGTATGCAAGCCAAAAAGAGAAAAAGAGTAAAAAACAGAAATAAGTAAATAAATGTGCACGCCCCACCCTATCCCTTACTGTCCCACCCTACCCCTGCAGTCAGTAACCCTCAATCTACCCTTCCTGACACAAACACTTGCACAGACACCCAGGTGTCCGAAATTACCCAAACCCTCCCCCAAAATATGCTACGCGAAAGTGTATAAGAAGGCGAAAATAAAAGCTGAGAAATGAAATAAAAAAGAAAATAAACTCACCTGTATCGGTAGACGTGACGGAAGATCAGTGTTTACCTGAGAACTCCAGATGCGTTCTGGTGAGTGAGGAGGAAAATAACAGTCTGATAAAAAATGTTTGGTACAGAAATTTTGGACCTTAGTATGGAAACAGAGTCAAGTAATTTTTTTCCACTTACGGCAGACTTTAATGACTTTTATATTATTTGTTAAAAAGTTTTAAATGAAGTCACTCTGATGTGGGGTCGAGTCGCCTTCCTTCTATTTCATTATTCACCTTTTACATTCGGTTTTCTTTTTTCGTCCCCACATATGTTTGTGTGTCCTTGCGAGGAATAAAGAAATCGTCAGTAGTAGTAGAGTCGCTGTACGAGTTCTCAGTTGGAGGTAGTGTCAGTTAGATGATATATACGAGCTCAAGTTACGGTTAGGGTAGACGTTTCAAAGTCATTGTCTTCTGGGTCTATAAGACGCGGAATACCGCCACAACATAATCGTAGCGACAGGAATATTACAGTGCAGACAATAACATACAAGTGAACGAAGATATATACAATTCACGCGGACAACGTTGAGAAAAAGAATTTTCCCGAGAAAGGAAACAATTCAAACAGATGACGTTGAAAAATATTTCACGTGGAGAAATTAAAAACTCGACAGAGAGAAATAAAAATGCTTGTTGTACATATTTTACGAAAAATCCGTAAAATTATGGAAAACTTGTCAGAGAGTCTAGTTCAGTTGCAAAATCGGCAACAAGAACGACAACAAATGGTTTCCGCCAGACCACGTGACAAATTCAATAAATAAATTTAAATATGACCCAAGGAGTCACCATCGAGGCTTATTACTGAAAATTTGAGTGGAGGCCTAATGGCCCAGTGGTTAGGGCAGCGGACTCATGGTCATAGGATCGCAGTTTCGATTCCCAGAACGGGCGTTGTGAGTGTTTATTGAGCGAAAACACCTAAAGTTCCACGAGGCTCCGGCAGGGGATGGTGGCGAACCCTGATGTACTCTTTCACCACAACTTTCTCCCATTCTTACTTCCTGCTTCTGTTGTGCCTGTAATTCAAAGGGTCAGCCTT
>NC_142940.1:13654566-13657066 GCF_046866305.1 Octopus bimaculoides | reverse complement strand
GTAGACGGAAACTGAAAGAAGCACATTGTATATATATATATATTTATATACATATATATATATTCGTAAAATATAAATGTGGTTTTGGTTGTTTTGACTGCTCCTTCTAGCGTGTAAGGCTGCCTGTTAAATGTTGCCTGTTTTGTTTTTAAATGTACACTGATTTTATATAGAGAATATGTTGTCTATTGACTTTTTATACATGCTAGGCCACTGGTAGTGAATATTCTAAAAAAATCGCTACCCTATATTTTACGAATATGTCTTTAGCAATTTTTCGGAAGATTAATTCGGCATTTTTCATTTGCTGCCAATTGAAACGGCGCGCTGCCCGTTAAAGGTCGCCTCTTTTATGTTTAAATGTACACTAATAATGTATGTGTGTGTATATATATATGTGTGTGTGTGTATGTGTGTGTGTCTGTGTCTGTGTGTGTCTGTGTCTGTGTGTGTCTGTGTCTGTGTGTGTTTGTCTCCCCAAAATCGCTTGACAACCGATACTGGTATGTACTCATAACTTAGCAGTTCGGCAAAAGAGACCTAAAGAATAAGTACTAGGCTTACAGAGAATAAGAGGGTGCTCCATCCTGGTCCCAGTCAAATGAGTGAAGCAAATAAAAGAATACGCACACAAAAGAATACGCACGCACGCACACACACACACATATACACACATACACACACACATACACACACACGCACACACACACACACTTACACACACTTATACAGAAGGAGATATATTGCTTCATTGAAATTCCCGGTGCCAAAATTATATACTCTCCAAACAAGAACTTAATCATGATGATGCTGACGAATTTTACTGTCGAACCGAATAGCATAGGAATTTTTGTTAAAGGAAATGAGAATTGTTAAACTCGGCACCAGCAACTACTGAAGCGGCCTATATGGGAGTTCTGTATAAGGCAGTGTTGTTAGTTAATCAGTATACGCTAGGATGAGTCTAGTTAAGGGTGGGAGTTGGGTCATTAGTAAGGTTAAGTATGCTTTCGAGCCAAAAAGCGCAGAATGGGTCACTATAACACACTAACTCTTCCATACAGAACAACTTAAATAAGTTAATATGTGCATAGCTTATTCAACCTTGAACAGAAGAAAATATAACTAATTAAGAATAAAACATGAATATAAATAGACGCAAACTAACGTTAAAAAAGCATAAAACAAAGCGTAGAATTTTTGAAATATGTTAAAATAGCCTCACGAAAAACAAAAAAAAATGTAAAAAGAAAGAAAATAAACATGATACAACAATAAAAGAAAAAACGAATACTTACTCAACGGTAACAACAAAAACAAGGAACAATATAATTGAGCTCTTGAGGTTCGTAAAGCGTTTTTTTTTTAAATTATACAACACACACACACACACACACACACACACGTAATTATATATACATACATACATATATGTGTGTGTCTATATATATATTTGTGTGTGTACATGTATGTGTATATATATGTATATATGTATATATATATATGTACATATGTATGTATATATGTATATATATATATATATATATATATATATGTATATATATATACACACATGTATACACACATGTATGTTTATGCACATATATAACAATAAACAAAGTATTATAAAAACTAAAACCTTGAAGCCAGACTTTTTTGATGAGATAGCGTGGTAATACTTGTTACATTTATTTTTTTTTAAGCTCAACACATTTTAAGGCAAACAAGCAACGAACAGATCTGAACGAAGTGTTATAATTAATGCTTATTTTACACCGGCATTGTTTGTAAAACATTCAAACAATGTGTCAAAATTGCCACCATATACATATACATCCGTATATATGTTTATACACACACAGACACACATACGCATATGTATTTTTGCCAACGTACCTGCCTACCTACCAATATATATATATATATATATATATATATATATATATATATATATATATATATATATATATATATATATATATATATATACATATATATAAATATATATACACGCATGTATATATGTATGTGTGCAGTATGTATGTATGCATGTATGTATGTTTGTTTGTATTTATGTGTGTGTGTATCCATGTTTGCATGTGTCATTAGTCTGGGACCAACTAATAGACCCCTATTGCATATGAAATTTCACTTCGTATTCTTTGTGGAGGCAAACCACACTGACAAAATGTATACAGGCACACTGCCAAACAACAACAGCAACAACAACAACAACAACAACACTAATATACAGACCCTTATACCAAAAATGTTACAAAATAAAAAAAAGAAAATTCTGTGAAAGAAAATAAACTGAAGCATATGTACTTCTAATTAAGTTCGCTTTATGAAAGCTTTGCACACGAGAAAATATTGGACTTAATCATGCATGCTTAGTTAGACACATATGTCCCTTGTATGCGCGCGTGCGCATGCGTCTGTAAGTACATGTGCCCGTCTGTTTGTTGTGTTTTTGTAAGTGTGTGTATATGTGCATATC
>NC_142940.1:13651973-13654066 GCF_046866305.1 Octopus bimaculoides | reverse complement strand
TGTATGTGCTTGCATACATCTATGACTGCACACATGTGTTTTGTACCTGCGTGTTCCACATGCGTGTATGACGGAGAGAATAAAAGCGTATTTGCTGGAACATTTATGTATGTATGCTTATATATGAGAGCATATAATTATCATCCTGATCTTCACTGACAGCTGATTATGGAATAGTATTCTATGCTATTTGATAAATGTATGCACACACAACTATATATATATTCTCACACATATGAAGTGTGTATATAGAGTATTATCCGCGTATGAGTCGATTTTACATAGTGTTATTACATGTGTGTATGTTACCAATGCATATATGTTAGTGTTAGGAAAGAGCAAGCTAACATGTGCTGAATTGATGTATAAAAAATCTCAGATAAAAAAAAATGTATAGAAACGCTGGAAGGGACAGCATTGAAAAGAAATGTATCTAAGTTATCAAAAGGAAAAATAAAAAATAAATATATGTACATATTAAAAAAAAATACAGAAAAAGCGATATGAGAATAAATATATATCTAAATCGATTGAGAATCGACTTCAGATTATCCAACGATATTTACTGCGAAAAATAACGAAATAAATTTTAATATTTTCCTTTTGCTTTTTTGCGTTTTGTTTTTCATATGAAAATGTAAGGAAACGTGCAGAGGAATATATTAACTTTTGTGACATAGCCAAAACAATTCCACGTGATTTTGCTCACTCATACAAAAAGTCACACATTAAACACATATATTTGACTTGACAAACGCTTCAGCTTTATAGAGTGTATAATATACATTTTAGCATCAAGACTTATATCACTTTTTAGCATTGTATAACTATATGTGTGTGTGTTTGTTTGCACATTCATCTTTGACCCTAACAGACAACTTGTAAGTATCAAAATCCATCCACATTTTTTCCTGTAAGGAACCTGTCTCTCTAAGCATATCGTATGCCGAACAAGCATAACGGTCCTGGAAGGAACTGAAATTAATTACACGAGGCTACATATCATCACCTTCAAGGGTCATCTCCTGTTAGTAAAATTTCAACATTCACGTCACAATTCCTCAAGAAACTGAATTACCAGGCCCATAACATTGATTAGTTTTGATAGAGCCACTAAATATCACCTTCGAGGGTCATTTCCTGCTACAACTGTAATCATATATGCCAACTGACAATAAAATTTCAACATTCATGTCACAATTTATCTGGAAGCTCAATGACCACGCTTATAGCACAGAATAGAGCCAGTAAATACAGTAACAATCCAAAATACGTTAGGTTGTTCCTACTCATAAGCCTCCTTTTGAAGTAATTTGCAATATCTGTTACACATCAGATATTCTGTCAAACAACACACACACACACATATTTCCTCCTTCGTCTTTCATCCATTTTCGTCTCTTTCGTAACTTACCTGCTTTGTGCATTGAGGGGCAAGAAGCCTGGATTTCTATTTCGTTTTCGTTATGACATCCAATTATGAGACTTCCGACACAGTGAGATGTGAAATCTTTATAAGCGTAAGTTCCAGGCAGTGGACAAGGTGATGGTTTCGATTCGGCAGCTGTTAAAACAGATAAAAAATAAAATGATAATTTTGAGCAGATTTCTATAAAAATCGTATAAAATTGAATGCATAACACCCATATTTTATCACACGTGTATTTACGATGGAAATCGTCAGTTTTCGTCTACCAAATTTATTTACCAGTTTTTGCTTAGACTAAGACTATAGTAGAAGGCACTATCCTCAGGTGTTGCGATATGGGACAGAACCTAAAACCACGTGATTGCAAGGCGAATTTAACTACTTACCTATACCCGTGCCTATGATAACACCAATAATAATTACATGCTCCCATACGCAATTATTTTAAGACACTACTGATGTGCTCTAAGCAAAATTCCAAAGAATTAACAGCCATATCACTCTGATATAGTTCCATATATCACGTGACCATTTCAATTTTCCTTAAATATGTAATGAAAATAAATACTAATTTCGTTTCGTTACATAAGTGTGTTGTTAGTTTGAAGTAATTAAATTTGAAGCGTGTAAATCCTGGAGCTGAGCAGCAAATGCTTTATGCAAA
>NC_142940.1:13634473-13646973 GCF_046866305.1 Octopus bimaculoides | reverse complement strand
CCACTACCACCACCAACAATAACAAAAATACCAACAACAACAGAAATAACATTATTAAGGTTATCAGTTTTTGTAGCATTTGTTTTTGTAATTGTTGTTGTTGTATAAACCAGCCGCCCTCTTAATAAATACTACAGCAATATTTAATGGACAATTTGAACTTATGCCAGTCTTTGCAGTGTTTCCAAGGAGTGAACTGTTTTGGAGATAGGATCTATAATTTATGGAGGAATTCTAACCATATAATCACAGATAAAGTTATAGGCACCAATAAATCATACACACTATTGATTTAGCATTACCATTTGTCCCATTTGGTTGTATGTGTTGTTAGTATTGATGTTGTTGTTGTTGGTGGTGGTGATTAGTGTTGCCTTTGGTGGTGTTAAAGCTGTTGCACATTCAACTAATATTTTGTTATTATATTTTGGCAATCACATTGTATGCATGCTGCAGACTGCTCATACTACAAGAATTTTCGGTGACAACAAACACAAAGCGTAGCTCTATGACCATCACCACTATTGTCGCTACGATTAATAATCGTTTGTAACATAGGCACACAACCTGAGATTTACTAAGACGATTACATGGAAGTCAATACTCAATGCTTCAATGGTACTTTTATTATTTCGACCCTGGAAGGATGAAAGGGTAAGTTGGTTGACACTAGTTAGACTTCAACTAAGAACGTAACGAACCGAAGGACCGTTGCAAATATCGCACAGTATTTTCACACCCGCGCTACTGATTTTACTAATCTACTGCCCACTGCTACTATAATATGAATAATAATCATTTTTAACCTAGACTTGGCCACAAATTTAAGTGGGGGGGGGAGTCAATTGTAATAATCCTGTTAATATACTGGTGTTTTTTTTTTAAGGGTGATAATGTGTGCACGCATGCAGTTCTTTGTTGAGAACATGATGGTACTATCTGATGCTTTCGATGGTTTTTAGGGCCCTATGCTGGTACGAGCATGTCCTCCATCTCCGCTAGATCATCCTACCAGAGGTTCATTCTCATTCGACGCAGCAGCTACGGCCTGGAAGGGGCCTCGTGACAAGCCCCGCATCAAATGGCTGTACGTGACTGACTAAAATCTCCGGGGTCTCGATGTCACCTCGGAGGATGCAGAGGAGCTACTACGTGGCTGCCAGCGATGGAGAGCACTGGTGGTCATGATTCAGCTCTAAGCATGATGACGCCTCTGGGGCCACTAGGTTGGAATGACCTCCAGCAAGCGCATGAAGTCAAGAATCCTAGGCGGCGAGGTGGCAGAACCGTTAGCGGTATTTCGTCCATCTTTTGGTCCTGAATTTAAATTCCACCGAGGTCAACTTTGCCTATCGTCTTCTCCGGATCGATAAACAGCCCTGAAATGATGATAGGAAAAGTACCAGGTGAGCACTGGAGTCGATGTAACCAACTTACCTCCTCACCCGAAATTGCTCACCTTGTGCCAAAATTTGAATTTAATATTCAGATACTAGGATGACGAAAGGGAAAGTAGAGTAGGAGCAAAGAGTGCAAACCATTTTGAGTCACACACTCTCAGACTATTACTTTTATAATCATAGCACTACTGCAACTACTAATAATATATTGTCAGTGATGATGATGTTAATAAGTGAAAACCGGATAGCTATTAAACTGCAGCTATAGGGTAGTGGTAATGATGATGGTCATGGTGATCCTACTGATGATTATAGCGATTATTATTATGATGGACATATGGAGTTTTTGTCGGCAGTGATAATGCAAAGCATTATGATGATGATGATGACGTTTATGGGAGTGTTGTTGGTGGTAACAATGAATTTCTTTGCATACAGCTACTTTCAGCCCTCATGCATGCTAAGTAGACTGACATATGACTTCGTTACAATCCAGAGATCAATAACCCCAGATATACTATACATTCGTCTAGTAGAGTACATTTCAACATGACGTGGTTAATCGTATGGGATCTAAAGTGGCAACCATTACTGTAGCAGATGTTGTATTTTCTAGTTGTTGTTGATAATGATGATGATAATAATAATGCCAATTGGGAAGAAGGGGAATGAGGGGGCACAAGAGATGGTAGGTGGTGATTATGGAAATGGAGTTGGGGGGTTGGTGATATGATACGTCTTCGGTAATATATTTATTTGTTTTACATTAAATTCATCGCCGACACAGAATACGGGATACAATAAATCATTAAAATGATACATGGAGTAGGAGGGTGAGGAGGAGAGGTTGGACTATTAGCTTCAGAAGAAAGCACCTCTAGCAGCATCGGACAAGCTGTAGCTATTGTACTGGCACGTGTAGTAACAAGTGTAGAATACTATGTTAGGTTATGACAACAGATAAAACCATATCCATGGTTTCCTCTCTCTGTTTTGTATGTGTTTCTGTACACACACACACACACACACACACACA
Organism: Octopus bimaculoides; assembly: GCF_046866305.1. NCBI lineage: Eukaryota > Metazoa > Mollusca > Cephalopoda > Octopoda > Octopodidae > Octopus > Octopus bimaculoides. Next base: position 13,644,537 of record NC_142940.1, on the reverse strand, counting down.
CACACACACACACACAATTATACGTGTGTGTGTGTATGCTTTTATTCTTCTACTTGTTTCAGTCATTTGACTGCAGCCATGCTGGAGCACCGCCCTTTGGTCGAAGAAATCGACCCGGGACTAATTCTTTGTAAGCCTGGTAATTATTCTATCGGTATTTTTTCCGAGCCGTTAAGTTACGGGGACGTAAAGCAGCATCAGTTGTCAAGCATTGGTGGGGGGGGGGGGCTTAGTAGAAACAAACACAATCACAAAGACACACACATAAATATCCATCCATCCATCTATCTATATATATATATACATATATATATATATATATATATATATATATATATATATATACACACAACGGACTTCGTTCCGTTTCCATCTACCAAATCCACTCAAGTCTTTGGTTGAGCCAAGGCTATACTAGAAGGCACCTGCCCAAGATGCTACGTAGTGGGACTGACCCCAGAACCACGTGGAAGACGTCTTTTCGTGGGGGTGGGGGTGGTCGGAAGAATTTGAAAACTTATCAATTTTTTCAATGCCCCTCCCCCACCTCCTCATTAAAGATTTTGGACGTCTTTCGTTTTGTCCTTTTTTTTTTTTTTTTGCACTACACACTTGTTTTTATGATGGGAGAAGCGTTGGGGAATTTTTAAAAAATGGGAAATCGGCGATCACCATTACAATCCCCACTTTATTTTCTAACAGAATATGAAACGTAATTTTAAAAACAATAGTGAAGCCATATTTTAATTTTTTTTCATTAAACCCGCCCCTCCATAAATTCTAAAATATCGAATTTCTTTCGAAATTTTTTTAATTATATTTCTAAAATACGGACAGTTCAAATCTGCAATTTATTTCTGTTCATAACTTCAAGATAATTTTCAGACGGAATTCTTTGATTTAAGGGAGGTTAAGTTGTTGTTTCTAGTACATTACACGACCATCTGGTATCTTCCTAGTTTCTTTGTCACTCTGACATGTATTGATGTTTTTCAATAGTTTAGTCCTCATAAATACATTTTTTTTTTTTTTTTTTTTAGAATCAAGTAGAGTTAGCCGCAGAAAAATTATTTCCCAGACATTTAACTGTTATTTCTAGCATATCGAGTTTTTTTGGTGAGGGCTCGATGGTTTTTCGTCGGCTGTTTCAGGAGAAGTCTACGCATCCGCAACCGAATATATCCCATACGTTAAACATCAGGTGTTTTTGCCTTTGGAAAGTAGAAAGGGGTAAGGAGGGCCGATAGAGAATGTTTTTTAAGACAATTTTAAATTATAAAGAAAAAAAGTTTTACATTCTTTCTGAATTTAGTTTTCAAGATTCCGTAAGTGAAATCGGGGGTTAAAACAAATATCATATTTTGGATGGTCATTCTCTCTTTCTCTCTCTCTCTCTTTCTCTCTCTCTCTCTTTCTCTCTCTCTCTCTTTCTCTCTAATAAACACTCGCACTGTATATTCGTTCTTCACTTTAATTAATTTTATCATTGTTATTGTTAACACTGACCATCCTGAAATACAACAATATATATATATATATATATATAGTACTGGCGTGTGTGTGGTCGCGTATGCGTGTCTCCGTAAGCGACTATATATATATATATATATATATATAACTAGATAGATAATCTATCGAGATAAATAGATAATTAAAGGAGGATAAGTATAAACATGGATATGCTAAATTTCAAAAAATTACTTACGTAACAAATACAACGTGGAGGCTTTCACCAACTGTATGTGTTTGCAGGCATCTTTGTCATTATGGTAAGGTGAACCTGAGAGAAATGAAAGAAGACAAATGCATTACAATCACATTCTAATCTAAATATTTAAGGTATTGTTTATTGTACTGTAAACCACACACGATCGTATGTGTAAACTCATTCATAGGTGCATGTGTACGGAAATAGGATGCACCAAGACAAATATCGATGAGTGTTTGTATATATTAATTTGTGTGTGTGAGAGTCTGTGTCTGCGTTTGTGAATTGATACGTATATATAATAAAAAAAAAATTGTATTATGTAGGCAGCAGTATGAAGTGGTCAGGTAGAGAACCCGAGACGCAAGATATGAATAATATTTAAGAGGAGAATTGAAGTAGGATCTTGTTCAAAACAGGGGCACCAGTTTTCATTAATGTTTTATGTAGTGTTTTTCGTACCGAAAGACTTTCAAACTTCGTATACTTATCTATTTTGTGTTATAGAACAGAAAAAAATTTTTGTATTCGAATTTATTTCGATAAATTCAACCAATCACTGACAAGTATTCAGCTGTTTACACTTACTCCTTTGGCCGTTTAAGCGGTGTAAAGCGTATTTAATCTCCATTTATAATTTCGTACAACATTTGCTTTTTTCATTTTCTTTCACGCGTATTTATTTCGTTAACATCTGCCTGAACTGTATGAAAGGTTTATTAGATACTGCCTAACCCTAACCCTACTGCCAATATGCTTCAGCCATTTTTTGACAAGAAAATAATACTTTTATCACCGCCAGAATCGTTTGCGAATCGTTTGTTTACGTAGTCAGCACTTAATGTAATCGACTGAATGGACGTCAGTCATTGGTTGAAATTACAGAAATACGACAACTTTAACATGAAATAACTTGCGATGTACGTTTTTTTGTTAAGAAGACTAAGAGAAAAAGATGTTTTATATGACACATTCTACCAGTGTCCCAAGTTTGAAAGTGGTTCGTTAAGAAAATACTGGTGCCCCCGTTTTGAACAGGATCCTTGAAGTAGGTTCAATACTTAATATAAAAACATATTCAGCCATAAATCGATGTATATCATTTAATAAAATATATCAATGCATCAGTCATTTAAATATTCAAACATATTAAAAATTTATGAATACATAAATACATACAAACATAATAGAAAAATCAAATCGAGGTATAAAAATGTTGATGTATAAAATTATATATAAATATCTTGACCTACTATCCAATTAAAAGAGAAAAAGCGATGTTAAAACCATTAAAGAATAAAAATATAACTCCGTACGAGAAAGTGAATAAATAAAGTTTTAAGCATGGAGGTTGGACTTTCCAATGAACAAATATAGGTAGTCCAGTTTAGATAATTAGCCAGTGGGGCTCCAACGGTCTGTTTCAGGAGTATAGTAATCTTTTTTCATAAATGTGTAATGGTGACTGTCTGTCTGTGTGTTTGGGATTATTCTAACTTCTCCCATTCCGTCCAACAGATTTTAATAATTTTAGCACACAGGTAGATCACATACCCTAAGGTTCAAGTAGTAGGGTTAAAATTATACTGGTAAAAGGCAGAAATCATCAAAATTCACTCGCAATAAATGATAGTTATTTGATGGGATCAAAATGTTTTACGATATTTCGCCATCTCTTTTCCATCTTTAAAGTTTCCACTTTTCTTGTTCGAGTTAAATGATCTTTGTTACATTCTCTGGTTTCGCTTTGAGATATATATATAATTTTTTTTTCTGCTACTCCTCCTGTTGGGTGATCACATTTAATAACTACAGTTTTGTGCGTGCACGGGTTGTAATTTTAGATAGATGTGTTTGCATGTGTGTGCCGCTATTGATACGCCAAACAACCACCCACAATTATGATTTGATACGCTCTTAACAATGATCTCTCTCTCTCTCTCTTACACTTTCTTCCGTACACACACACACATATATATATATATATATATACACTCACACACATACATGTGACATACCCACCTCATCAGAATATAGGTGACAGTCTCTGAACATCTGGTGTGGTGAACTTCTTATACAGCCAAGAAACTTTAAATTATGTAGAGCTGTGTCAAACAGTTATATATATACACACAAACACATAGTTTTCGCATAATGACCCTCCCTAGATACAACGAAACATATACACACACATATATATCGTCTTTGCATAACGACTCCCCCAAGACACAACAATATACATATATATAGTTTTTGCATAATGACTCTCCCTAGACACTATATATATATATATATATATATATATATATATATATATATATATATAATGTATGACAGACAGACAGACAAATGTGAATATTTACATTGACTGGTTAATAGTTACATCTACATATAAATACATACAACAGAAGCAATCAGACATACAAGCAAGCAGAGAGACAGATATTTATAACTAGCATATATGTAACTAAGTTAATCGTTCACTATGGATAATTTCATGCACTGTTTCCATGTGATGTTTGGCAAGAAATTCAGTTTTAGTTTTGTGTTGCTGTTGTTACTTTTTTTCATTTATTTGCCTTTTGTTTTGTTCTTCATCATTTATGCAATTTATTGGACGTGTTTAAATGTCGCAGATCATGTTATTTCGAAATAACGGAATTCATAGAGCCAGAAATAGTTACATCTTTGCTAATAGATATTCAAAGATATAGTTACGGATGAAATATTAGTTGTGATAAGGACAAATATATGCACATTGAAACAATTGAGCGTACGATGCGTTGTATATGCATGACGTTTTATGTAAATCGAACACAGTATAAAGAGAAATTGTATTAATGTAATAAAGACCTTTTGTGATATTTTCAACATTAAAGTTTAACAATAAATGAGGGAGCGACGAAGTTTAAATGTCTTGTGGTCATGGAAACCAACCGATAAGCAACTGGTCTGTAGCAATTAATCCCAAATAAATTATGGTTGTTATTGCTAACAAATTTCCGATGAACTGTATTGTTTTTTCAATCAACATCTAGCTTCATTTTAATCACTTCTCACTGACATAACAATCTCACCAATAAATATATATATATATATATATATATATGTGTGTGTGTTATTGGCCGTAGCCAATAGAATGTAGCTATTTTAAGGGTAGAGTCAAGAACAGCATACCCGTGTATCAACTGTATATGGACACTCGGTTATTTATTAGAGTATATATGAATTTGTTCTTCCTGTTAAGCATACTTTCACAAGTATAAACACGCTGGACGTACGTACAATCACACAAGAATATACTTCGGCATGCAGTCAACTGTTCACTCTAGGCTCAAGATCCAACTGCTTTTTAGACAAAGTCGTTTCGATAAAAGAACTGTTTCTCAAGGTGAGGTAACATTGAGTATTTTAATAGTTATATTTAAAATAAACCAACTTTTGTTTGCCTGGCATTTTCTGACAGTGGTTTTAACAAATAACTTTTTTTTCTTTTTCCCGTGTTTATGAAATCCTTTGCCAATCCTACACATCGCTCGAGAAAGGATCCTAACTAGTTTATAGAATAAGTTTGATAAGCGTTTACTTCTTTCTCCCAAAGCAGCTACCTTTGAGGCTAAATGTTAGGTTATATTTCGTTACACTACGTGGGTGAATGGGTGTCAAGAAGAACACTACTTTCAGAAGTGACCCATTTTTTTTATAGTGGAGCCATCATCACCACTTAACGACCACTTTTCCATGCTTGCATGGAGCAGACATAATTCGTTGACACAGATTTCTTTTTCGGTCGGAGAACCTTCTTGTCTTCAAACACCACTTGCTTCCAAGCACGGTAATACTTCCCCACGGCTGGACATAATTTTCGTGGCAAACTGGAAACGAACATCACTGGTATGACGGTGATAGTCGTTTACAACCATCACATGATATCAAAACAAATGAGCGCACACATATATATAGTACCAGTTTCTTGCAGTTTCCGTCTACCAAATCCACTCACAAGGCTTTAGTTGGTTTGGGACTGCAGGAAATGATGCTTGCTTAGGGTACTGCTCGGAAAAGAAACTTCTCAACCACACAGCCATACCTGCGCTTATATCGGATTATGGATAAAAAATAATTAAGAATTGTCATAAATTTGTGAGTGTACTAAGAATCTGTGAATGCAGAAGTATATTGAGAAACCATTAGTAAACTCATACGTAGGACATAAGATCCGCTCTTTCCGCTGCCGAAGTAAATATACTGAAAGTAAAACGAAAGTATGTCTTACTTTTAACTACTCGCTATGATTTTTACCTCGTGCTATACTGCGGTCACCAGAACGTGACTAAAAATTAATAGCATATACTCAGGAGAGTGGTATGCATATAAGGTTTACTGCTAACATTCCGTTTTAAATATTATAGTTGATGGTAAGGAAATATAACTGTCGAGAGTCACAGTAACTTGATATTACTGCGAACTTTAACGTTTTATTATTGTCAACAGTTGCATACACATGAAGACCGATAAAACATTTATCACTTTAGTTTTGTATGCAAATTATATGTCTCCTGTGGATGGCTTTTACAGAGATCTCCAGAAAATTTCATAAAAGACCAAAGGGAAATTCACAAATTAGATAATATTATTGTTCTACTTTCTGACTTATCAGAATAAGTGTTTAAGTTGTATATGTGCAAGAAGTATTCGAAAAGCAATATTGGTAAAGATTGCGGAATCGAAAAATGGTTTCGAAATTGAACCGACTAATGTCTGTGTAAAGTGAAACCAATAACTACTATTCTTCATAGATGAGACATTTAACACTTTCAGTCGATAGAGAATCCATTGCAGTGTCACTTGACTCAATAGATATCGCAGAAAAAATCTCCCTCCAATCACAGTGTACTCACTTGAAAATGGAGAAACTACATGGCAAGGATGTCTGTTATAATACCGCATTTACTTACATGAAAGGCGAACAAGCATATGAGACGCACCCACATTTCAGCAGCGCATATTCAGGAACAAAAAATGTGCATTAAGACTTATGGGAAGCCCAACATTACAGGGTAATTTATGAGACAGTTACTAAGAAACAAATGCGTGTTTTATATACCATTCAATAAGGTATGTATATATGCCTTCAAGAAAGAAGGGTAGGCCTGCTAACGATTCTGCCAGCTCACCGTGTTAATGATATTAATAATATTAACAGAAACAACAATATATTTATTGTGTCGTTTCTCAATGCGGAATGAACTTGTATCTAAAAGCAAAATCTTATCTACAGGACAAAACATTACAGTATGCGATGACATTAAAACTATCAATCCCTTTTGTTTCAGAGTGTAATATTTCACGGGAAATAAAATACATATCAATACAACATGGTCTATTGAATTGGATAACATTACCATAGCATAATTATTGACAAGTTATTGAATGCACTCCAATGGAAAATAGATATGAATGTGCATAGAGATACTTATAAGTGTGTGCATGTGTATGTTCATTTGTATTAATAGTCCGTTTCATTTCCAAATGAGAATACAGCGTGTTATCGAAAATAATTATATTGTTTATTCCTGCTGATGTAATAGATATTGGTCATTACAAAATTTAATACATATACATACAATTTCACAGACACTTATATTAATGTCGTATTTGTTGCTGTTGTTGTATGACCACCGTCAGGTCAGTGGGTTACCATGAGAATATGACACCAGGGGCAGACCTTAAATTTGACGCCTCTTAACCGCAGCCTATACAGGCTTATGTGTTGTGTGTGTGTTGGCACTCCGTCGCTTACGACGTCGAGGGTTCCAGTTGATCCGATCAACGGAACAACCTGCTCGTTAAATTAACGTGCCAGTGGCTGGGCACTCCACAGACACGTGTACCCTTAACGTAGTTCTCGGGGATATTCAGCGTGACACAGTGTGACAAGGCTGGCCCTTTGAAATACAGGTACAACAGAAACAGGAAGAAGAGTGATAGAAAGTTCTGGTGAAAGAGCACAGCAGGGTTCTACACCATCCCCAGCCGGAGCCACGTGGAGCTTTAGGTGTTTTCGCTCAATAAACACTCAAAACGACCGGTCTGGGAATCGAAACCGTGATCCTATTACCGCAGGTCCGCTACTCTAACCACTGGGCCATTGCGCCTTCACATACAGGCTTATACAGCATCGCATGGGGTGGAGCTCGACCTCACTCACCACCTTTGCTACGCATCCACCCCGACTCAGCCTCAACAGAAATTACTCATATCGTTTCGTTTTTTTTTAAAACAGTGAGGTTTGATAAGAAGGAAATTTAACTGCTATATCCAGCATGCAGAAGAACTGCGTAGATGATCCCATGTGGAATTACTGTTGATCGTTGATTGATAAAGTGGCAGTAGGATACTTCATTACAGTGTTCTGTATTAAAATGATATCTAAGTTACTACCAGTGAGACATTTGCAAACATTGCTACACTATTGGTTTTAATTTAATACTAAATTTTCATTAAAGTGTGATTGCCTTTGAAACACAACCGTTAATTTGTTTCGACAACATTTTATTACAAATTTGCTCTGATAATATTGTCAGAAGAAAGTAGTTGCGTTATTCACCAAAGGAATCGTTCATTTAATTATAATAATTTTCTGTCTTCAGTATATACTGCCACTGGGTAAATTTCTATAATGAAATAATGTAGAACATTCGGGAAAATAAAACTAGAGATTTGAAACGATAGCTTAAATTAAGGAGAAATAAATAAGGCTTTCCTCATGATTTGAGAAGTTTTTAACGTACCAGTTGACTTACACATCAATATCGTCTTTAACATGAAGCATATGATGTATTCGAATGTTATTGTTGAATTATATTGGTTTTACTTATTCAAATATTAAAAGCAAAAATGTCTATATTCTAAAAATGTATTTAGATACCGCGATAAAAAAAACTGATGCATAATAAAGAAGGCATAACAGGTTAATAAATACAGACACCATGCTATATAATGGCATATAAAATTATACAAGCAAGTGTCTGTGTGAAAATGTAGTTGTGAAGCAGCCGTTTACACACACACACACACACACACACACACACACACACATACACACACACACACACACACACACACACACACACACACACACACACACACACACACACACACACACACACAAATATACATGAATAAATATAATGATACAGTGACTGGATGTGTGTATAGGCTAAATGATATACATACCTATAACCATTTTGAAGAATGACCGAGCAATCAGTTCAATTTTCACGCATTGGTACTTTGATACACTGCAAAAGAAAATTTGAAAGAATTATTTGATTATCAAGCTTAAAATGTATTATATATATATATATATATATATATATATATATTCGGTAAATAATTATTGGCTTTAAGATTATAAGCATTCGCCGTCTATTGGCTTGAGAAAATAGTCTAACATTGGGACATATACGCCATCGACTGAAAAGAAAATGTGCTGAGAGTTTATATACCCCCAATATTAGACTATTTTCTTTAGCCAGTACACGGTGAAAGCTTATGAACTTGTACTATTATCCACAGAATGTTTACTCATCACCGGTTGAAAACTTCCTGGCTTTGGGGAAAAACAAATACAGGAGGATCAGTTAATTATGATTGTATTCAACATATTCCTCTCTGTTTCACACAATTATCGCAGCAGTCCTTCAGTTTTTCTAAGCACTGTAAGAAATCGTAAGGTTGGGCCTCCAATCAGGCCTTTCGCGATACCTTTAAAACCATGAACTTTTCAACACCCCTCGTTTGTGTGTGTGTGTGTGTGTGTATGCTATCAAATCTTTCTTACGAAATATATGGGCTGAAACTGAAGTGCTCGGAATATCCGGAACGAACGATAATTGAAACAAAGTGTAGGTCAAACATTCTTTTGCCACTTGTTGACTAAGACACTTTCTTACTGTTCTTTTATATAATCCATATATGTTTTACTTATTTACATCTCGTACATTTTTACCTTATTTACACCTAGAATATTCTTACATACTTTTAATCTATATTTCTGTCTATATATTTATATGTGGCATTTTCATCTATATAGATCTATTGATCTGCATTAAACTGTATTAATATACGTGTATTTTTCTTTTTAAATGTTTAAAATTTTGCATCTGGGAATTTGTTGATTGACCTACACTTCTGTTTCTTGATTTACCTTTTTAATTACACACACACACACACGGTATTATACAGTATATGTACAGTATACAGTTAACTCCGTAGCATTAAATACGGTGAGGCAATGATCTATTGTTCATTTTCAGTATCACACAAACACCAAATACTTTGGGACCGGAAG